>NC_041381.1:175196947-175283058 GCF_002162155.2 Triticum dicoccoides
CGAGACGTTCTTAGCGACGAAGCGCCGGTTAGGCAATTGAACATTTTAAAGGTAGCTTGCGAAGGATGGTAAACTAGCTCTGACAGATGCAAAAAGGGATACATGCCGCAGGGACGGACCCATGCGGTCTGGGGATGATGCCACCTGAGGGGCGCCCCCAAACTTAACAAACTAGTGAGATGTCACCTAGAACCATCGCTGAAGAGGTGTTGAGGTAGCCAAAAACGTGCGCTGCTAGAGTCGTTCCTCACGAGCTGCTCTAGTGCCAAGTCTCGGGAGGCACAGAGGGCCTGGGAGGCTCCTGGAGGTGCTCCTCCATCTCCGCCAGGACCGCCTGATGCCTGGCCTCGCGAGCCGCCAGGGCGTCCCTCATGCAGCGCTTGGAACACCACAGTCGCGCCAGGCAGGCCGAAGGGCATGCAGACGTAGCTGTGGGGTGGCCCCTCGCATCGGCCGACACGAGACAACCAGATGAGCTGCCAAGACGCAGCCCTGTTGAGCCCGGGGATGTCGATGTAGACGTGGAATTCCTTACCCTCGCCGGGGTAGTGAGCCGCGCCTCGTGGCTGGCGACGACCGCCTTGCAGAACCCTTGCCTCTTGAATCTTCTCGATTGCCTTGCTGATGAACTCCTGAACGCCTAGCGCTTCCCGCCTGATGCCTTCTCCTGGGAAGCGTGCTCTGAAGAGCGCCTCCACAAGGTGCCTGAGCGCCTCCCTAGTGAATCTGGCTAGGTCCGAGGACCTCCTGAGGAGAGCCCCTGAGCCCAGCCTAAGAGGGCGCATGGCGTGCCTTCCTATGCGATGGGTGAAGGCGCCGCATCCGGGGACGTGAGGCTCAGCGTGGCGTCCTCGGGCGATGCTCCTTCATGAGATCCCTGTCCCAGCTGTAGCTTCTTCATCTTGGGGGCGACCTCAGGAGGGAGGGCACCACCTTTGTCTTCAGGGTTCTTGACCGCTGCATCCTGGAAGGCGTGCTCGAGGGAGCACACTGCATCCTTCTCTTGACATGCGACCATGATGACACCGCCACTTCCTGGCATCTTGAGGACATTGTAGCCGTGGTGCGCAGCTGCCATGAACTTGGCCAGTGCAGGGTACCCTAGGATGGCGTTGTAGGGCAGACGGATGTCGGCGACGTCGAAGTTGATGAGCTTGGTGCGGTAGTTGTTGCGCCCGCCGAAGGTGACAGGGAGGTGGACCTACCGGATCAGGTGTGTAGAACCGTCGGTCACTCCTGAAAATGGCTTGGTTGGGTGAAGCTGGTAGTACGAAACTTGGAGTCTATCAAAAACGTCTGAACAGATAGGACATTGAGACCCGCTCCACTATCGATGAGAGTCTTGGTGACGACCACGTTGCCGATGACGGGAGAGCAGAGCATGGGGAGCGCGCCAGCAGTGGCCGTGCACTTGAGCTGGTCTGAGGAGCTGAAGGTGATGGTGCACTTGGACCACCTGAGAGGGCGAGTTGCTTCGGGCTTGGGGAGCGCTGCATTCACCTCGCACATGAACTGCTTGAAGATTCAGTGGGAAGCTGGGGCCTGTGAGCCGCCCAAGATGCAGGCGATGGCTCAGGGCTCCTGGAAGCCCCCAGCCCCCTCGTCTTGGTGGTGGTCTTTGTTCCTTCTTGGCGGTGGAGGCAGAGCTGCATTGCCCTAAGGGCGCTCCTCACAAGGCTGCTCTCTCTAGGTACCCTCGCGTGGCTGGCCCTGCCAGCGGTCCTCCTGAGGCTGGTCGCGCCACTCCTGATGGTGGTCACGTCCGTCCCATTGTCCTCCACCTCGTCCACCTCCACGACCGTAGCCTCGATCATTGCGCTCGGGGCATCGACCGAGGCGCCCGTCACGGAGGGCCCTGAGCTCCTGGCAGTCATTGGTGTTATGGCTGTGCATGTTGTGGAAGACGCAGAATGGTCGGTTGCTCTTGGATGACTCGGGGTGGTCGCAACCGGGCTTCATCTCTGGCTTGGACGCAAGCACGGCTGACCCCTTGCGCTTCACGTCCTTGGCCTTGGCCTTCTTGTCTTCTGGGTCAGCATCGGGGAGCTCGAGGAGGGAGAGGCGCCCCTCCTTAGCCCTTGTGCACTTGTTTGCCATGTTGAACATCTCCAGGGCTGTGCAGAGATCCTCATGGATGGCGAGCTCCTCCTTCATCTTGACATCACGGACGCCATCAGTGAATGCTGAGATGATGGCCTCGTCCGATACCTTGGGAATCTTTAGACGAACGTTGTTGAAGCGCTGGATGTACTTCTGCAGGGTCTCTCCAGGTTGTTGCTTGATGCGTTGCAGATCACCGTGGCCGACGGACGGTCGCAAGTGCCCTGGAAGTTGGCGATGAAGCGGCCGCGCATCTCCACCCAGGAAGAGACCGACCCCTCAGGTAGGTTTAGGAGCCACGAACACGTGCCATCCTTGAGGGCCATCGGGAAGCAGTTCGCCATGATCTTCTCATCGCCGCTGGCCACCTCGATGCTCAGCTCGTAGAGCTGTAGGAACTCGGCGGGGTCGACGGTGCCATCATAGCGTGAAGGTAGGTCAGGCTTGAACTTGCTTGGCCAGCCAACGTTGCGGAGCTCCGGGCTAAACGCGCGGCATCCTACTATGGCCACTGGAGCCCGTCAAGGAGGAGGGACTTGGTCCTGGTGCATGCACACCTCCACCTCATGTGGTGGTACGCGGGCCTGGTGCGGGGGTGCTGGAAGTACGCGTGTTTCTCCTTAAGGTCGCTGCATCACCTGGCAGCTCACATCCTCCCGAGCAGGCGCCGGGCGCAGCGGGTCACACCATGGTGCCACACGCCTTGAACCGACGATGACACCCTAGGCTGGAGGTGGTGGAGGAGCCCCGTGAGCCATGTCGCCTGCAGCAAGCGGCTGCTGAGGCATTGAGCGGGCCGGAGCGGCGGAGCCCCCGGCCACCCTGATGAGCTCAGCGATCCGCTCGAGCCACTCCTCATAGAAGTCGCTGACCGGGCGGTAGCGAAGGAGCTCCCGCGCCATGAGCAGAGCGGCCTGTGCGTCTGTCAGGCTGTGATGCGTGTGGGAGGACGAAGCTGCTGGAGTCAGTGACGGAGTAGCGGTGTGCCCGTCGCGGCACACTGATGGGTGCAGCGATGAAGCTTGCTGCTCGTGGATGGCAGGGCCCGTGGCGGCATTGGCCACCGGAGACGGAGCACAACGAGCACAACCATCACCCGCTGGAGCCGTCTGAGCGACGCGAGCGGCAACTATGGCCCAGTGCTCGGCTCGAGCTTGGCGTGTGTCGGCCATGGAGTTGTAGGAGTGACGGTGGATCGATCGACGGAAGAGAAGATCCGACGCACCCCTACCTGGCGTGCCAAATGTCGGATTACGGGTTTCGCAAACCCCTGAGAGGTTCGAACTCTGGGGTGCGGGCGGAGATCTCAACCTATCCAGCCTGCCTACCCATGATCCTCCTAAGCCTAGCGCGACGAGCTCGAAGAGACAAAGAGACACAACAGATCTTGGTTCGGGTCACCTTGCGGTGTAATACCCTACTCCAGCATTTTGGTGCATTGCCTCAGAGGGCTGGGGATGAACTAGTACAGTGGATGAAATGGCCTCAGGAGGTGAGGTGTTCTTGGGCTCAAGAGAGCTGAGGGGGTGTGAACTAGATGCCTCTCTGTGGTGGTGGCTAAGTCCTATTTATAGCGGCCTTGGTCCTCTTCCCAAATGTTGGTGGGAAGGGATCCCACAACGACCGGATTTGAAAGGGGACAAGTAGTACAGCTTATCCTGACAAAAGTAGTCTTCGCCTGCGAAAAGCCTCTGGTTGTGATGCCGCTGTGCACTCGACGATGACCTCCATCCTGCCATCATGGCGGTCTTGGTCTTGTTGCACCAGAATGGAAACCTTTGGCTGATTCCTCGGGACTCTGTGCCTGCGGCTTGCCTCCCTTGCACCAAAGAGGAAACTTGCGCTCTGCGCCCGCCTGGCCTTGGTCCTCATGGCTCACGTCAGCTGAGCCTCATGAGGTAAACCTTGCATTGAACTCTCTGCCCCTCGGGAGCTAGCCTGAGGAGGCCGATCCCCTCGGGGGTCTTGGCGTCGTCAGCCTCGCGAGGCTTGGCCCCTCGCGAGGGTCTTGAACTGTTGATGTTGAAGCTGGGCTGTACCAGGCCGTTGATGGAGCCACGTGGTGGGCCGCAGGCAGGCAGGGCTGGATACCCCCATATCCAGAACGCTGACAGGTACGGAATGCACAAAAGTTAAGTCACCACAGGTACATACGCGGGGTTTCGCGAGTCACAGGTGTGGACCCTCTGGATGCACAAAAATGTGGTGGCAAAGGCATGGGTAAGAATATTCAGTTAGGGAACCACACTTGTCAAGTCACGTGGGTGTGACACTAATGGGCATGTAAGAGTCACGACAAGTGTCACGTGAGGCACGTGGATGTACGCCCAGGAGGCACAACATTGAAGGTAAGACAAGCACAAACTTGGGGCTTCTCGAGGCACGGGGTATCAACCGTGTGGATGCACAAGAGTATGGTGGCAGAGGCATGTGTCAGAATGCTCGATTACAGAAGCACGGTTGTGAATCCTCAGGAGCCACGCGGGCGTGGCACCAAGACAACGTAAGAGTCATGATGCTTGTCACGTTAGGCACGTGGGTGCAGGCATGAAAGACAGAAAAGTGAAGCCACCACAGGCACGTACGAGGACCCTCTGGATGCACCAAAATGTGGTGGCAGAGTCATGGGTCTGAATACTCGGTTAGAGAACCTCGGTTGTGAAGTCATGTGGGAGTGGCACTATGGGCACGTAAGAGTCACGACGCGTGTCACGTGAGGCAGGTGGATGCATGCATGGGAGGGACGGAAGTAAAGACACTGCACTGACGAACATGAGGCACTTAATTTGAAAACAGTTATAATCAAGGGACAGGGCACAGAGAAAATCTGGTGTAATTACTGGTTTTGAGCTCTCAGGATGCTCGCAGTGTTTGAATCAATTGAGGTATTCTAGTTAGTGATATGGCAGGTATAGTACGGTTAAGCACATATCTTGTGGCGAAAATTCCATAGTGGGGAGTAGTAGCATTTCTATTAAATCTTGTGTGTACGGTGGTTCAATTTGTTAGACAAATTGAATCTGGCTAGTGGAAAACTCGGTTTTTGCAGTGGCTAGGGTTGTTGTCTCTGGAAATGGAGAAATCACTATGATCTACCTGGAGAATGGAATGGGGTAGATTGATATCTACCTTCTATTGTTTGTGTTGTGCTTCTCGTCTCCATTGGTCTATTCTGTCGTTGATATTTTTTTGTTGTGATCTCCGCCGCCAGTGTTGAAGTCGTCATTTCGTCGCCACCAGGTGGGGACTTTTGTGTTGTTAGGTGCATTGTTTCACTGTCTATATCTCGAAGTGGAGGGAGGTTGGTGAAGCGCGATGACAGACTGGTGGTTGTGTGGTGAGGCGAACTCTACTTCGAATTTGGGTGCATGTGCAGAGGGGAGGAGGAGACCTTGTGTGAGTGCAGAACATTTTGAGATTTACTGTGTGAGAGGGGAAGCAAGACAGTAGTGGAGGTGGGAGAGATGGAAATGATGGAAACGTCTGTAATCTTTGACGGTCCGCTTGAGCATCAAGATTCGTGCTGTCTGGCTGTGGCTTTTTTTGTCCGCTATAGCATCTTAACAGTCATGTGAGGCACGTGGATGGATGCGCTCGATGCATGGTATGTCAGTCTCTACAGGCACAGACGTGGGGATTCTCGAGGCACTGGTATCAACCCTGTGGATGCACAAAAGTGTGGTGGCAGAGGCTTGCATCCGAATACTCACTTAGGGAGGCACGGTTGTGAAGTCTATAGAGTTACGGGCGTGTGTCGCCACTGGTACGTACTTAGAGAGGCACTCTTATGGGAGTAAGAGTCATGGGTCTGGAAGTGTGTTAGTAGAGGCATGGGTGCGAATACCTAGTTAGAGAGGATCGGTTGTGGGTCCACATGTGTGATGTCTATACAGCCATCGTCGTGCGGTACCACATGCATGGGTTCAAATAGACATTTAAATTTCCACTGTTTAAGGCACAGGTGTGTATGCACAAGAGGCACTGGATTGAATCTTGTGCACGCAGGATGTGGAGAAAAGGCACGGGAGTGATGCCTGTACATGCAAGGACGTGGGGCAGAGGCATGGGTATCAATCCTCTCGAAGTAAAAAAGTGCGGTATCAGTGGCATGCGTCTGAATACCTAGTTGTGAAGTTTGTGGAGTCACGGTTGTGTGGCAACACAAGCATGTAGAGCATGTCAAGTGAGGGACGTGAATGCATGCACACGAGGCACGGAAGTGAATCCTCTATGGGAACGAACGTCGGGTTTTCGAGGCACTGCTACTATCAACCCTCTGGATACACAAGAGTGTGGTGTCTCGACACTACAAAAGAAACACTTCCGTGATGATACGTGTTTCTCATAGTAGGTCACATTTTCTGTCATGCATGTACATCCATGACGATTTTATGACATAATCAAGATAGTCATACCTGTGCCGTTGTAGAAGTGTTCCATGACATTACCAAAATTATCATCACGGAAGTGTCCACTCCCATGACGATAAATTGCCATCATAGAAGTGCTTTCGTCAAGGGTGACCGACATGTGGCATCCACCATAATGGGTCGCTGTTAAGCTATCGGGTTCCGGTTTGGATCCGATAACCCATTAACAGCCCCGACAGATGGGGATTTTCTACGTGTAAAATCATCATTGGCTAGAGGAAACACGTGTCGGCTCACCGTTGGGACAAATATCATCCACTCATTGGACCGAAGGCGCCTATGATACATCGACACATGGCACGGCCCAACAGAGGCCCATTCATGTGAAAAGGCCGGCCCGTTTGACTTGGTCAAAAGGTAGCAGGCCGGCCCATGGAAAGCGTGTTGACATGTTCGCATATAGCCCATTTACAGCCTGCTAACCCAGGGCCCGTTACGGCCTATACAAATTAGGCCCAGTAGCGTCATCTGGGTTGTCCAATATGATTCCTGCCTGTTTTAACTTCTGGCCCATGTATGGCCCGTGACGGCTTTCGGCCCATATGAGGCCCTTTGTAACTCTTGGCCCTTTAACGGCCCATGGTGAAACTGGCCCGTAATGAACAGTGTATCACGTTATACCCATTAATGACCCATTATTCCATTGGGCCGTTTCCAGCCCATGTTATCTTTCAGCCTTCTCAAGGCCCATTTATTCTTGGGCTCATTTCCAGCATTGGGTTACTTACGGACCGTTACTGTCCCTTTCTGCTTGTGGGCCAAATTCAGCCCGTGGTTACAGTCGGCCCGTTTGTGGCTTGTTATTCTGTTGGGCCGTTTTCATAGCGTCATCAAATACGGTTGATTAACGACGGCCCGTTATGGTCGGCCCATGAACGGACGATTCCAACTCTAGCCCGTTTACGACCTGTAATGTGGTCTGTTAATGGCCCATGTTTGGCCAATCGATCATACGTCCCATAGAAGGCCCATTGATGATACGGCCCGTAGAAGGCCCATTTTTTGTACGGCCCATAGAAGGCCCATTATTTCTACGGCCCGTAGGAGGCCCAAGGTCACTACAGTAAATATGTAGCCCATGGTTATTGCGGCCTAGTTTTTAAAAATAGGTTATTGCGGCCACTAGCAAACCGTAGAAAAAGAACTGCTCTGGCTACAAGCAAACAAATAAACAAGACAACAAGGAAATAAATAAGCAAGCAACTTACTCTATGCTATCACGACTATTACACATATTGCATCCATTGGGCATCAAAGTTCACCACTAGTGAAAATATAGGGAACAAAGAAGCATATCACATACACTGGTTGTCAAAGTTGGCGACCAGTGCTAATAAACGCGGCAGCAAAACAAGTCCAAAACTGAAACCACTTTAGAAGAGCTCAAGAAACAATATCCTGGGTACCCATAATGCTGGCAAGATGCTTAGCAAGCTTATTAACTTTCTCTTGTTTGGCGCTTAAATCCTCCAGCACTTGCTGTTGCACCAGAAAGTATGCATCTGAATTCTACAGGGACATCCTCAGTCCTTTGGCTTCCTATCGCATAACATCTGATTGATGTCTTTAAACTTGAAGTTGAGACTCAAGAAGCCGAACTGATTCAGGCAGCGAGCTCGAAGAGCTAGTGCTAGCAGTAGTAGCCAGTAACTGGAACACTACATCAAGATAGGACTTTGGGGTTGTCTCAGTGTCTTCGATATAGTTTTTATCATCTTTCTTGGAAACCAACAGGGATGTCTCACTATCTTGAACCTTATTTGCATTACTTCCTTTACCATTGCATAACGGGGTACTCCTAATATTTTATCCGCATTCTAAAAGAGAAACAAACAGAACCATGACAGGTTTACCATGTTGTATATGAAACTCATTTTGGTAAACCAGTTAAGTAGTAAGGTGGACATGATAACAACATGAAACAAACATATATCTATGTAGTATGGTCACTGTATGGTCTATATCATTCTAGTTTATGTTGCCAAATTAAGATAGAGACAATTCAAATCATGTCTATTTAAGACAAAGCAGCATAGACAAAATATAAGTGTGGGAAACTACACAGCAATAACAACACTTGTAATGTGCATGGCATGAGAACATAACTATTTATTCAATTGAAACTGAAATCAACATAGTGCAAGTTACACCAGCAAACACATTAAAGAAACAGTTTTAAAACATACCTATTGCGCGATTGGAGTTTCAGTTGCATCCTTCAAATTTGAAATTAGTTGGTATGAGTAAATATAGTGATGCAAGAGCAAAGGAGTATGAACCATAGCTACGGAACCTGACCTGAGAACAATTCTTCTTCTGCTTTAAACGTTGCCTTGGGGTTCGGAGTGGTGGTCCTCGTGCTTTGGGCACTGCAGTTGCCTTACTAACTGCTCGTGTTTGGGTGCTCTGTGGTGGAGACGGTGCTGTGTCAACTGGAACTGGGTTACTATCTGCTAGGGTTGGGGTTAGAAGGGGCGTAGTTCGTTCTCTGTCCAATTGGGTAGGGGTACAATCTGCGTGAATCTGGGTTATGTGTGGTGGGGATGGTTCTTTGGCAAGTACAGCCATGGTTTTATCTGCTTCGACCGGTAGCATGATCTTTTCTGAAGACTGTGTTTTTACTCCCACGGATACTGCCATCACCCCCTCCAATTCAAATGGCTGATAAACAAGAAAAGTAATTGAATATACAGACGTTGTAAGATAGTCAGGTGCAATGGATAGTAGGGAAGAAAACATGGTATGAAATAATTCACATTTATGTTGTCTAACCAAACAGAATAGCATGACATAATTTCACATATATGATGGCTAATTAAACAGGATAGAATGACACAATTTCACATGTATGATGGCTAACTAAACATGATAGAATGACATACTTCAAAATATGATGACTATGTAAACAGGATGACATGATATAACTATACGATGTGTCTATTAAAGTGGTTGGCATGCCATAATTCACAAACATGCCGTCGATGGAAACATGATGACATGATATAATTCACGGACAGAATGACATAATTCAAAATATGATGACTATGTAAAATGGATGAGATGATATAACTATATTATATCTTTAGAAAATGGGCTCGCATGCCATACTTCAGATACATGCTGTCTATGTAAACATCATGGCATGATATAATTCAAATATATGATTTATATGCTAAGCAAGTGAGCAGAGGGCAATCACATATATGATGTGTTAACTAAGGAGATGGCATTCAATATTGTGTATATGATGTAAAAACTAAGCATTGCAATACAACATATGCATGATATCAGTAATATAACCCTACCAATTTTGAGCATACACCTCAGGGGGATAATAGGACTGGACATCTGCCTCTGAACCCTCCTCTGAGGAGCTATCTGTAACCAGCAAGATATATGCTTCAGCAGGTAGCATTCTCTGCTCTGAAGACCTTGTTTTCACTCTAGATTTCTCCATCACCAATTCAAATGGTTGATGCACAGGAAGAGCAGTTGAATATACAAACATTGTTGACAAATGCAATGAGAAATACAAAAAAAAGGACGACGTGATATAATTCACATATATGACGCTTGTCTAAACAGCATGGCATTGCATAATTCGCATATATAATGCCTTGCAACAAGATAGCATTGCATAATTCACATATATAATGTCTTGCAACAAGATGGCATTGCATAATTCACATATATGGTAATTAGACACTAAACAGGTGGCATTCACACAAAGCATGTCTAAACTAAGCAAATGACATAGCAATGCAAGACACCATACACACGATATGAGCAACATAACCCTGCCAAGTTAGAGCATGCACCTCGGGAGGGGGGGGGTGTTGGTGTCAAAACCGGCAGATCTCGAGCAGGGGGTCCCGAACTATGCGTCTAAGGATCAAAGGTAACAAGGAGGCAGGGGACACAATGTTTACCCGGGTTCGGACCCTCTTAATGGAGGTAATACCCTACTTCCTGCTTGATTGACTTTGATGAGTATAGGGGTTACCAGAGTTGATCTACCTCGAGATCGTAATGGCTAAACCCTAGATGTCTAGCCTGCATGATTGTGATTGCCCCTATGGACTAAACCCTACGGTTTATATAGACACCGGAGGGATCTAGAGTTGTACAAAGTCAGTTACAGAGAAAGGAAGGTTCATCATCCGAACACCAAGCTTGCTATCCACGCAAAGGAGAGTCCCATCCGGACACAGGGAAGGTTCTTCTATCTTGTATCTTCATGGCCCATCAGTCCGGCCCATATCACATAGCCCGGATGCCCGAGGACCCCTTAGTCTAGGACTCCCTCAGTAGCCCCTGAACCGGCTTCAATGATGATGTATCCGGTGCGCAGATTGTCTTCGGCATTGCAGGGCGGGTTCCCCTTTCCGAATACTCCAAAGCAGTTTTACGCACACAAAGAGTTGTGTCCGGCCTTGCTTAACACGTACAACCCTGAGATGTAAAAAGCAACAATACTTAAAATAATTCACGTCCACGGGTTACTTTTCTGGCGAGACGTTATGTTTTGGCCTTATTATTATTCTGAATCGTTTTACAGCCTCGTTTCGCATTTCGAGGTACGGCCAATGGCACGTCTTGTCAAAGCAGAGATCGTGTCCCCTTATTACGAGATTCTCATCAATAAGAGTTTTGGGTAATCCAACCGTGCCGTTCACATGTCCCCTTGGGAATAGGCGTGATTTAAGGCTTATGAGGGGGCGCTTGATATTCACTGCCTCTATAGGAGGACAAAAGACCCATTTGTTCACCTCGCGCCTTCTCCTTCCTCTGCCTTTCAATCCCCCGAGCTCCAGCGCCCAAGTTCCAAACTTTTCCTTCCACCCCAACTTCTCCAGCAATGGACGGATCTGGCTTTCAAGGCAAGTGGATGGCCTCCTCCATAATAGAGAAGAACATCCAGGATCTGTGGGAGGCAAGGTACCTGATGGCAGAGATCAAAAATAGGCTTCCAACCCCAGGGCAGATCATCCCCACCCCGGAGCCCGGCGAAAGGGTAGTTTTTATCCCTCACTTCCTCCGAGGACTCGGATTCACCCTTCACCCCTTCGTCCAAGGTCTCATGTACTACTATGGGCTGGATTTCCATGATTTGGTCCCGAATTCCTTCCTCCACATCTCGGCATTTATCATCGTGTGCGAAGCATTTCTCCGTGTCCCTCCACACTTCAGCTTATGGCTCAGGGTTTTCAATGTGAAGACGAAGGTGGTTGAAGGCCAACACGCCGAGTGCGGCGGTGCCATGGTGAGCAAGCTCAACCATGTTACCTGGCCCAAAGGAATATGTGTGGACACTGTCAAGGTGTGGCAGCAGGAGTAGTTCTATATCATCAAACCCCGCGGCACCAAGTGGGCCAGTGCTCCTGCCTTCAGATCCGGACCTCCGCTGTGGCTCGCATCCTGGACCAACAAGGGCCTAGATTGGGGGTCCCTTGACCACGTGTCTTCACTGCAGAAGTGTATCAAGAGCATGATAAACAAGGACATCACCCTTGATGATGTGATTCAGGTGATGCTCATCCGCCGAGCTCTCCCTTGCCAACGACGACCTCTCAAAATGTGGGAGTTCAATTCGGAGGGGCTGTGGAGTCTGCAACACTTCTATGGCATGATGCACAAAAAGATCTAGAAGCTGCTTTTTAAGAAGCAGAAGACGTGGCCACGGACGTCCGATGACACCAGCCTCGACTGCAACAGTCTGGCATCCCGAGTAAGTATCATATTGTCGAACACTACTTAGCTTGTCAATCTTAGGGAGGGGTCCTAAAAATTCCATCTCCTGAACATGACTGGATAAAGAAGGCCGAGCGGGTTAAGTGTCCGGCCCCGCTCCCCGAAAACCCAGCCAATCCTCTGTTAATGAATATGCTGGTCCCGGCGCCCTATTAGGCGCCGGCAAAGAAGGACAAGAAGAAGAAGACCAAGGAGGCCCAAGGCGACCTCCATCCCAAAGAGACTTCGGGCATCGTGTCCGAAGGAACCGAAGCTCCTTCCTCTGGCAAGGAAGACGAAGATGAGGACGACGAGGAGGAGGAGGAGGAAGTACAGAACTCTCCTCCCAAGGGGAAAAAGAGAGCGGCCTCCGTAGATCCGGAGGAGAGGGCATCCAAGAGGGGAAGGGTATCCCTCTCCAATGACTCGGATTCGGGCACCGAGGCCGTTGCCAAGCACCGTTCCCGCACCAAGCCCTTGCCGAATTGTGAGTACCTTCAGATGCCTTGTACACATCTAATCTTCTTTATAGATTATGAGAATATCAATTTTCATATTTTAGTCTGGCCCATGACATTCCTCAAGAATCGTCGTCATCGGGGGATCTTTCGCCAGAGAAGATGGAGAGCGAGACGCCTCCACGAGCTTCCTCGCCTCCTAAGGCGGATGATCCCGAGGTGTCATCCGAAAGGGTTTCTTCGGGCTCCGGAGAAGTGTGGGGGAGGACCAATGCGGCACCGGAGGCTGTCGAGGACATGAGGGGTGCAACTCCTATGGAGACCGTCCATGGGGGTCCTGGGTCATCGGACCCTCAGTCGAATCCTATTCTGGAGACCCATACGGTCCCGGAATCGTATTAGCAGCCCCCTCTGCAAGAGGGGGGATGACGACCTCTACCAATACAGAGGCGCCGAACAACTGATGGATGCACTGCAAGGTGCATCTGTCTTGGAGGAGCACCGTACTATAATGGGTACCGTGGTTGAAAAAGTTCAATCCGCTAAGAGCGGACTGGATGAAGCCTTCACGAGCCTAGTAACAGGCTTCAAGGTATGCAATGTAATGTCTTTTAGCCGCTTTCCATAAAAATCCATCTTATATATAGATAGTAGCCCCTGAGACTCTGTTTGCCCAATGAAGGAGGGCGAACAGAGGGTCTATAGGTATCCGCAGTAAATAACATACTTCGCCTTTTTGATAAACATCAGGCTTCACTGTTAGCGGTGACCGCTTAGGCCGCCGAAGTTTCCGAACTGAAGCGGAAACTGCAGCTGGTCGGTGAGGACAATATCCGGATTAACAAACGGCTCGACGAAGCGCAAGGTATGTTTCAAGTGCTCCATATTCCATTGAATTAGTCTACAAATGCTTAAGTGAAGCTTATGCGCTACTATATGCATAATGGCAGATGGCGCTGTTGAGGTCGAGACCCTCAGGAGTGACCATGCCCGCGCAAAGGAGCAGGCAAGGGTGAGTGATGCGGCCACTAAGAAAGCGGCTGCCGATTTGAAGGAGGAACAGGCCAGCCGGCGCCAGTTCGAGGAGTGCGTATCCAAGATTGAGCAAGAGCTCAAGGACGCAATTCACAAGTGTGAGCTCCTAGAGGAGGGGAATAAAGCGAAGGCAATCGAACTCGCCAAGGCCCTTCAGGGCGCTCAAGAGGCGAGGTCTGTATCCCGAGCGGCTCGCGAGGATCTCCGACAGGCCGGACAGATAGCGGCTGGGTGGCGGACGGAGGAGGGTGTGGGGCTTGTGGGTTTTTGCAGCCTCGGTGTACGAATGGGTGGGTGGATGGGATGCTAGGGGGAACCATGGCTTAGGGACGCACTTGTCCTAAATGTGGGGTAAGTTACAAAAGTAGCCCTACCGATTTGAGCTAGGCGGTTCTTTCGGTTCAGGGGTATCCTGGGCATTTCGCTGTCGGGATTTCACGGGAGGTGGGAGTTTTCACGCACGTTGTAATTTTGGGATAGCAAGGCACGGGTTGAGATGGAGGGAGTTTTTGAGCACAATGAGATAAAGATATATCTTAAATATTTCGGGGTAACAAGGCGCGGGTTGAAGAGGCGGGAGTTTTGCAGCATGATAGACAGAGATGCTAGCTTGAAATTTCAGCATAACAAGGCGTGCCTTGAAATTTCAGGAGAACAGGCTGTCCCGTTTTACTATATTACTAGAAATGCATTCAAATACAACAACAAAAAAACTAAAAAAATCGGGACAACAAACATAACGTGTACATTACCAAATCAATTTGCACTTCCGTCAACAATAAGAAACAATTCGTGTTGTCTAGCATACGGACTAAATTTGAGTACATTTTCCCTGTTTGAATGGGATTGTACTAGGGTTAGTTATACAACCATCTAAATATTATCTTCACAACACATGACATGAATGTAGGAGTAGTAACTTCCTATATAAATAAGAACTACATGTACATACGATCTCAAATTCAAATATATGTATCCATTTTATGTTGAATTCAAATCATAGTACATGTACTCTAGCTAGATGTTCGGAATCTAAACCATGTATGATACAACATACAATGTGTTTAACACGCACAACACACACACAAACACCATTTAGACCAGTAAGGTACACGTGCTTTGCACGCATGAGATTTGGCAACCAAATTATGAATAAATACCACATTATAGCATGTCAGCTTTGAGTCATATATGCATGATGTAGATGTTCATTTAATTCTTATAGTTCATCTCATTAAAAATCATCTAGTTTTTATAAGAAAGTTAATCTATTTTAATATTCATGGAATTGTGTGTTGTAATGCATAAAGTAAGAACAAATAATGGCAAATCATGTAGAAAAACATTTGGGCAATTATTATACGGAAGATTCTATAACAAAGAAGAAGTTCTTGTGTTTTGTGGTCTGTGCATTATGCTTAAGTTCAACCATGGAGTCTTCTAGATTGTACATGTGGCAAAATCTGGTGGAATGTAGATGATATCCAATGGCCAGTAGTGCTCGAATTTGCCATCTCTGCACCGTCGGGTTGGCTTCATCCAACGACCATTTTTCAAAGTTAAAGTTATTCGTGCACTATATAAAAAATATAAAATATAATATATAGGGAGTATAGATATAGATATGTGATGCGAAAGCCACCCACCATCTCCAATTAGAATAGTGTGTCCATGCACGGATGCAATGTGGCCAAACGATGTCTGCCATCTATATCTCAAATTCAAATTAGTCTAACCTTGTTCGATGTGTATACAGTATATCATGCTCGTTTCCAAACCACACCACGCATATCACAGTTATATTCATGCATGGATGAGTTTCAAACATCATGATATCTTATTCAAATATTTGAAATCAACTTTACATTGATTATGACCTCACCTAGTCTATTACACCCACACAGTCGTCTTCTCTTTATAATTGTACCACTAACTTTCTCTCGTGCATGCATGCACACACACTACCACTCGGCATTATCCATCACACACATGCAATCTTTTTCTTCAGGTCAGTCTTTCATGCATGCACACACACACACCTCCCCCTCTTCCTCATATCGGGCATTCTTTATCTCTCACGTGCATGCACAATGATCGATGTTCCTCTATGTGTGTGTATATATAGGTAGGTCTTTCCCAGTTTTCCACACAAACCGATCAATCTATATATTTAGTGAGGTCTCAACCTCTTTACCACGCACACATCAATGAATCTATACCTCTCTATATAGGATTACATAGCTAATACACACACATTAATTATATATCCAACGTCCCCCTCTCATCATCCATGCCTTCCGCTTCATCTCTCAGACGCACACAAAGTGGCGAAGACAGGGGCAACAAGGGCCCTGCCCCCCTAACATCACTATATATTGAGGCTAATATGAATGTGGCTAGTAGATCAATTGCTGGTAAAATGGTTTAAGTTGATGAATTGGCCCTCCTCGTAAAGGATTAGCAATGCTTGGCCCCCTAGCTCAATTATTTTTTATGGCTCCGCCACTGCGCGCAACAGCGCACGTTCTCGCCCACTCTCTTTAAATATCAATCCCGCACTTGTGCACTCCTTCATAGTCTCCCTCCACTCGGCCCCTCGCACCATCTTCTAGCCCCCACCAGATCTTGCCACATGTACAATCTAGGAGACTCCATGGTTGAACTTAATCATAATACACAAACCTCAAAACACAAGTGCTTATACTTTGTTCTAGAATCTTCCATATCATAACTTCCCAAACCTTTTTTTCCTAGTTGAATTGCCATTATTTGGTTTTATTTTATGCTTTAGAACCCATAATTCCATGAATCATAGAATATATTAAGGGCTTCTTTGATTCAAAGGATTCTCAAAGGAATTTTGGAGGATTCTAATCCTTAGGAATTTTTTCCTATCTTGGTTGTTTGATTCGTAGGATTGTAAACCATAGGAATTTTTCATAGGATTCATTTGCACTAGATTTCATAGGAAACTTTCCATCCACTCAAACCTCTTTGAAAGAATCCTACGTTTTTTCTATGCACAATCAAACACTCATACAATCCTGTAGGATTCAAGACGACATTGCACTCTAATCCCATGTTTTTCCTATTCCCACATTTTGGAAATCCTATGAATCAAAGAGGCCCTAACTTTTTTTATAGAAACTAATTGATTTTGAATGAGATGAACTATAAGAATTAAACGAACGTCTACATCATGCATATATGACTCAAAGCTTATAGGCTATAGTGTGGTATTTATTCATAATTTGGTTGCTAAATCTAATGCGTGCAATGCATGTGTACCTCACTAGTAATTCCATCATATGCAAAACACGTAAATTAGAATTCCAATGGCACGCTACATAGTGTCTCTCTTTCAGTTCATGAAGCCACGTGGCACATGTGGAGGCATTATTGTGACCTCCTTGTGTGGATTGATCACAGTGACGTGCTGCTGGTTCCAGAAGAATGTACTCGCCCTCTCTTAGGCACACTGGCAGTACATGCACGAAGCAAATATGTGCACGCACGCACACATGGGTACATGGTGGGACGCATTTTTGTACGAAATCCACCCCATGTGATAATTTGACGCGTGTAAATTCGTTCACTTCATTGATGGTAAATTAATACAGGGCATGCAAATTGAGTGGACGTGAGGGAGGAAGTAGTTGAGAAAGACATTACTACTCCATTGCGTGCATGCGAGTAGTTCAATCATGGGTTGCTACTTCCATTGGTCTCCTTCGTATTTTGTGCCAATTTTTGACCATATTTTTAAGTGGCACAAAAAAAGGGGGCCAATAAACCAGGACGCAGGCAGCATGATCAATTTTTGCCAGGGCTACTGTTGGTGGCCTTTGTATTTAAATATGGACAGAGTGGAGTAATACTATCTTTATCTTAGCCTCGTAGGGCTTTCCCAGCTCCTAGGCTCGTCTCCCTGCCTCGCCCACCGGATCCCGCCATGGAGGATTCCGCCATGGATAATCCCTTAGATCCCAGGATCCCCGGGCTGCCCTCTCGCTGCGGCCCGCAGCACTGCCACCTTTGAGCGGAACCCACATGTGTTTTAGAGGGGATCCATTGCTCTGGAATCACATATCGGTGTCGCCGGAGGACAAGCCAGGGCTGCATTTTGGGTGGTGGGCAGCAAGGGCAAATCGGATCGAGGAAGCATCACATCGATTGGAGAGAAGTTCGAAGGAGCTGCGCCTGGCGCAACACAAGGCAGAGGCGCAAGTCGATCTTAGGGGAGAGATCCTGAGGGATTTCAACATCTTGCAGCGTTGCATTGATTTTGAACTAGGACTAATGGCAGAGATCATATTCACGGAGTCAACTACTGTCGGATTTCGGGTTCCGGCAGACCCTCTAGATTCGAACACTTGGGTGCGCGCGGAGATTTCGCCCACTACCTACCTGCACCTCACTGCCCCGCTATGATCTAAGCAATCAAAGAAACAACACAAGAGACACAGAGTTTATACTAGTTTAGGCCACCATTATGGTGTAATACCCTACTCCAGTGTGTGGTGTGGTGGATTGCCTCTTGGGTTGATGATGAATAATACAAGGAAGAACAACCTCGCGAGGGTGTATTCTTGGCTGGTGCTATGAACTACTTGGGGGAGTCCAGTCGCTCTCCGGATCGGTGTCTCTACCCTGGGAGTGGCTAGTCCTATTTATAGGCAAAGGCCCTGGGCCTCTTCCCAAATATTGAGCGCGAAGGGCGCCAACAATTGGCCATTTTGAAGGGGAACATTTAGTACACTTATTCTGACTAAAGTTGGTCCTCGCCTGCCAAAGGCTCTGGCGGTGACGCCGGCTTGGGCTCCACAATGACCTCCATCCTGCCGTTCTGCTGGTCTTGGTCTTGTTGCACCGAAATGGCTGCCTTTGCTTGATACTCTTGCCTGCGCTTGCTCCCTATACACCAAAGAGGAAAGAAGGACACTGCGTGGGCTGGCGCCCGCCTGGCGCCCTTGGTTGTCATGGCTTGCGTCATGGGCACCTCGTGAGGTACCCCACCTTGATCTCTCCACCTCCTCGCGAGCCAGCCTAACGAGGCCGTGCCTGAGGAAGCTTCCTGTCGTCCGCCTCGCGAGGCTTGGCCCCTCGCGAGGGTCTTTATCTCGTGCTGATGAAGATGGGCCATGCTGGGCCGCCCCTTGAGCCATGCTGCAGGCCGCAGGCAGGCAAGTCTGGGGACACCCGTTCCCAAAACACCGACAGTAGCCCCCGTACCCAAGGCGCGCCCGGACTTGGCTGAGCAGAGAGGCGAAGGGGCAAGTGCGAAGCGCCACGGGCCCTAACAGCCTGCGGCCTCGGGCGCCGCATGGCGGTTGATTGGACGTGGGCGGATCGCTCCCCCACGATGCCTCGGCAACGGCGCAAACTGACAAGCCCCTGCATGCAAAGTGGGTCATGATTACCAGTGGTCGTGGAGGCCGGCGGTTGGCCTCCTCTGGCCATAAGTACAAGGCGGCGCCTGCCCTTCCGGTCCATCCCTTCTTGCTTCTCCTTTTTCTTCATGGCTCCGCCAAAAAGGTTCTCGGCCGCGGAGAAGGGGAAGGCCCGCCAGGTGGAGCTTGACTCTCCTCCACCCAAGCGCGATCGAGGCCGTCCCCGCAAACACCCTGCGACTCCCATGGTGGCTCCCCGCGGTCGCAGAGGCGATCCTCTGCGTGGCGAAGGGCGGCCGGCCGCCGCTGGGGGACGCGCTACGGCCATGCGACCCCCTAGGCCGCGCTCCCACTCGGCAAAGGTACTACCGGAGTTCGTTGTGTGGGCGGCGGAACCGGCCAGCACCCGGCTCCAACTTCCTCGCTTCCTCCTAGGTGAGGTCCCGGCTGGCGCTCCAGGCGGCCTCTGGCTTCAGGCGGACAGTTTCTACGGCGGAGCCTCCTGGTCTTCGCTGGAGGTCTCTACAGCCGGGAGCTTGGCCCTGACCCGCGGCTAGCACAGTTTGCCCGCGCGCGTGGTCTGATCCGGCGGTGCACCCTGCACTTCAAGTTCGACGGCGATGCCACCCTCTACGTGAGGGTGTTCGGGGAAGACGGTCGCCGCGCTTGGTGTTGCCCTGAGAACGACGACCATGGCTGTGGGTCCAGCCTCGGTGACGATGAAGACGACATCGTGCGTGTGGTCGGTGGTGGTCGAGGTTCATCGACCTTCGACGGCTCTTCTTCGGGTAGCGGCTCCTCCAGCGGTGGCCGCGATCAGCCTCCGCGTCGCGGCGCCTGCCTGGAGGAAGGTAGCGGGTCCGCCCGCCATCGTGCCTCGGTGAAGCGCGAGATGGAGTCCTCCTGAGCTCCAGAGGCAGTTCGAGTCTCCCCCGCGAGTTGGTGTCAGGCGAGTCGCGCCTGTTTTGTTCTTTTTCCCTTTCCCTGCGCAAAAAGACAGTAGTGTAGGGCCCCGCGAGGGTGCGCTTGGACTATTGCTGTTTAATTATCGTACTGCTTCCGCTATTCTGGTATTGTGCCTTTGTGCCGCATGCCTGCGCGCAGAAATTACTTAGCTCGGGGGGAGGGTTTGTCGTGACCCTTGCTTCCCGAGGCCGAGGCTTCATCGAACGTTCCATGTCCTGCGAGGGTTAGTCTGGAGAGGTAGTTTCCGGCCTCAGCCATGGAGGCGATCGACCCAGGTCCTGTGTTCGTGTCGCGGTGCCCGTGGGGCACAGACTGGAGGGGTACTCCTGTAGTGGACCCGGGTTGGGAAGCCTCGAACGACAAGGGCACAAAACACTTGAGAGGGTGCCCGCGGTGCTCCCTCGCGAGACTTGCGCGAGAGAAATCGGGGCAGGAGAGCGAAAAAGGCAAAGAGTCACAAGCCAAAGACGACAACAACTCCAGCAAAACCTCGAATGGGGATGAACAAGCCAACTACAGAAAGCAAATGAGAAAAGCCGCGTCCGGCACGTAATCTAGTCTTCGATGTCTTCTCACCAGCACGGAGCTAAGTGCTGCCACTGGGCGTGGGAGGGAGCCCTAGGGCCTGAGGCCGGCGCTCCTGAGACTCCGTGGCATGTACAGCCCCAACTCATTATTACGTGAGAGTGTCACGGGCGGCGAGCTTCACAGGCATTGGCCTTCTTCACAGGCTCCGGGCCTTCCTCGGAAAGACAAACCTCACAGGCGTTTTCCTTCTTCACAGGCTCTGGGCCTTTTCCAAAACGCAGCATCTTCCCAGGCGTTCGCCTTCTTCACAGGCTCTAGGCCTTTTCCAAAACGCAACATCTTCATAAGCGTTCACCTTCTTCACAGGCTCTGGGCCTTCTCCAAAACGCAACATCTTCACAGGCGTTCGCCTTCTTCACAGGCTCGGGGCCTTTTCCAAAACGCAACATCTTCACAGGTGTTCGCCTTCTTCACAGGCTCTTGGCCTTTTCCAAAACGCAACATCTTCACAGGCGTTCGCCTTCTTCACAGGCTCTGGGCCTTTTTAGGGGTAAAACCTCCAGAGGTGCTGAATGTTCCACGCGTTCTGGACGAGTACCCCCTCCTGAGTCTCCAAGCACGCGGAGCCGGGCCTGGAAACATGAACAACCTTGAACGGGCCCTCCCACATGGGAGAGAGCTTATGCAGTCCCTCCCTGGAGAGAACCCGCCTGAGCACGAGGTCCCCTACCTCAAGAGTCCTGGGGCGGATGTTGCGGCAATGGTATCGCCGCAGCGCTTGCTGGTATCTTGCCACTCGGAGCATGGCCTCCCGTCGACACTCCTCCCCCAGCACGGGGTCCGTCCCCCACATGGCGTCCTGCTGCGCCTCGTTGAACGCCAGGTCCCGTGAGGAGCGACGTCTGACCTCTTGAGGGAGGACCGCTTCAGCTCCGTAGAACAGGAAGAATGGGGTCTCACCAGTTGGCTTGGTCGCGGTCGTGCGGATGGACCACAGCACAGCCTGAAGCTCGTCGTGCCAACCTCGGCCGCAGGCCTCCAACTTCTTCCTGAATGTCTTGGTCTTGAGGCCTCTCAGGACCTCCGCGTTGGCCCGCTCGGCCTGACCGTTGCTCCAGGGGTGCGCCACTGAAGCATTGCATATCTGCGTTCCAAGGTTAGCACAGTATGTTTTGAAGAGGTTGCTGGTGAACTACGAACCATTGTCAGTGATGATGCGGTTCGGCACCCCGAACTGGCTCACGATGCCCTTGATGAACTTGACTTCAGAACCTGCGGGGATGGTGCGGACGACTTCCACTTCAGCCCACTTAGTGAACTTGTCCACGGCAACGTAGAGGTAGCGGTAGCCACCTGGCGCCCGAGGAAATGGGCCCAGGATATCCAGCCCCCAGACTGCAAATGGCCATGAGAGGGGTATAGTTTGCAGACCTCCAGCCGGCTGATGGATCTGCTTGGCGTGGAATTGGCCGGCCTCGCAAGCCTTCACCAGTTCAACGGCATCATTGAGCGCAGTGGGCCAATAGAATCCACTGTGGAACGCCTTGCCAACGAGAGTCCGCGACGATGAATGATGCCCACAGTCTCCACCGTGTATATCCGCTAGCAGTTCCTTCCCTTGCCCCTTGGAGATGCAGCGCAGGGACACATCGTTCGGTCGCCTTCGGTAGAGCTCTTCATCACTGATGCAGTATGCTGTGGCCTGCCGCGCCATGTGCTCCGCTTCCTCCTCCTTCTTTCGCAAGGTCCCTTGCGTCAGATAGCTCCGGAGCTCCGTGATCCAGCACCCCTCCTGAGGCTCCATCGTCAAGAGCAGACGCACTCCCGAGGCCGGGCTACAGACCGGGGCTCCCAAGGCTGGCGGCTAGGGGAGCTCCTCCCGAGGCTGCACCGCGCTTGATAGTGATGGTGTGGCCGAGGGCTTGAAGAGCCGCTCTTCAAAGACGCCAGGCTCCTGAGGTAGTTGCCTGGATGCTCGTTTTTGCGATGTCGTCGGCCTCCTGATTGGTGCCACGGGGCACGTGCTGTAACTCTAGCCCCCAGAACTGCTTCTCCATCCTGCGGACCTCCGCAAGGTAGGCTTCCATGTGCTCATCCCTCGGCTCGTATACTTTGTTGGAGAAGTTGACGAGGATTTGTGAATCACCCTTGATGGTAAGACGCTTTACTCCGAGGGCGGCCGCAGCCTGCAGGCCTGCTATCAGGCCTTCGTATTCTGCTATGTTGTTGGAGACCTTTTCTCCGTGCTGGAAACAGAGATGCACGGCGTAGTAGATCTTGTCTTGGGTAGGAGATATAAGCACCGCACCAGCCCCCGCGCCGTGCCTGGAGAACGCCCCGTCAAAGTACATGACCCAACCGTCCGGCGCCTTGCTTCCCGGGGAGAGGGATCGATCCTCATTAGCCTTGAGGCCCGGCGCCTCCGTCCACTCTGCCACGAAATCTGCCAAGGCGGCCCCCTTGATGACTCTGTTTGTGCTGAATTCGAGCTGAAACGCTTGTAGTTCAATGTTCCACTCAGTGACTCTTCCAGTTGAGTTGGGGCTCCTGAGCACCCTTTCCAAAGGGTATGCTGAGACAACCTTGATGGGGTGGCCCTCAAAATAATGCCGCAGCTTGCGCGAGGCCACCAATAGCGCGAGGAGAAGTTTCTGAGGCATGGGGTACCGCGCCCTTGCGTCCCGCAACACCGTGCTGACGAAGTACACAGGATGTTCAACGAGGTTGGGAATGCTGGTGTCGATGGCGCCCTCCGGAGACCGTGGCGCCTCCTGAGACAGGGGAGCCCCCAGCGGCTGGTCGCCAGTGGGAGGGGTTTCCGCTGTCTTGAGTGTGTTCCCCAGCGGCGGCTGATCCTTCTTGGCTGTGGAAGCGGTCTCTGCGGGTCTTTCTTGTTCACGCTTCGCCTCGACCAGGGCAGATGCCGTGGCTTTGTTCCGACGCTCCTCCCTAACCGCCACCAGGGCTGCGCTGGTGGAGTAGGGAGTGGCTGCAAGGTAGAGCACCAGGGGTTCCTGAGGACGCGGGGCCACCATTACCCGAGGGCTGGTTAGGTATCTCTTGAGGTCTTGGAACGCCTTGTCGGCCTCTTCAGTCCATTCAAAGGGTCCCATTTTCTTCATCAGCTGGAAGAAAGGCAGCGCTCGCTCCCCCAACTTGGAGATGAAGCGTCCTAGTGCTGTCACGCGCCCAGTGAGCTTCTGCATTTCTCTGAGGGTCTTTGGCGGGCTCATGTCCTCGACCGCCTTGACCTTTTTTGGGTTAGCCTCGATGCCTCGGTGGGACACGAGGAAGCCCAAGAGCTTGCCTGAGGGGACCCCAAACACACACTTCTCTGGGTTGAGCCGCAGGCTCACGATGTTAAGGCTCGCGAAGGTTTCCTCCAGGTCTTGTATCAGGGTCTTGGCCTCGCGAGACTTCACCACAATATCATCGATGTAATCCTCAACGTTCTTCCCGAGCTGCGGGCCCAAGGTGATGTGCATCAGCCACTGAAAGGTCGCCCCTACATTGCGCAACCCGAACGACATGCATGTGTAGTAGTACACCCCACACGGGGTTAGAAAGGCCGTTTTTTCCACATCTTCTACCGCCATCTTGATCTGGTGATACCCAGAGAAGGCATCCAAGAAACACAACAGGTCGCACTCGGTGGTGGATTCGACGATCTGATCGATGCGGGGGAGCGGAAACGGATCTTGCGGGCAAGCTTTGTTGGGGTTAGTGAAGTTGACACACATACGTTCCTTCCCCCCTTTCTTCGGCACAACGACTGGGTTGGCCAACCAATCCGGGTACCAGACCTCGCGAATGACCCCTGCAGCTTCCAACTTGCGGGTCTCTTGGATGATGAAAGCCTGCTTTTCCGTGGACTGCCGCCTTGCTTTTTGCTTCACGGGTCGGACGTTGGGGCACACATTGAGGTGGTGCTCGATTACGCCTCTAGGGATCCCCGCCAGCTGATCGGGCTCCCATGCGAATACCCTCTTGTTCGTGCATAGGAACTTGACCAGGGCCTCCTCTTGCTCGGGCTCGAGGTTGGCGCCTATGGTGAAGGTGGCGTCAGTGGATCCGTCCTCGTCAACCAGCATCTGCTTGGTTTCTGCCTTGTCTTGGGTGAACAACTGCTTCTTCTTGGCCGCCGCAGCCCCCTTGGGCTCAGGGGCGTTCGGGTCGGCAGGCTTCGCCGCCGCCGCCTTGAAGGCGAGCTTGAGCACTTGCAACGCATCCTCGGTGTCTCCGCACACGGTGAGGACGCCGCTGCTCCCGGGCATTTTCATGAGGTTGTACGCCGGGTGAGTCGCAGCCAGGAATCGGGCCAACGCCGGGTAGCCGAGGATGGCGTTGTATGGGAGGCCGGTGGGGGCGATGTCGAAGTCGATCAGCTCCGTGCGGAAGTTGTCGTAGGTGCTGAAGGTTACCGGGAGACGGATCTGCCCCAAGGAGCTGGAGGACCCGCCCCCGACGCCCAAGAAGGGCCGGCTGGACCCAAGCCGCTCCGGTGGTATGTGGAGGAGGCTGAAGGCTTCAATCGAGAGCACACTGAGGCCCGAGGCGCCGTTGATGAGAGTCCTAGTGATAGCCACCTGGTAGATGGTGGGAGTGCACAACATCGGGAGCGCGCCTGAGCAGGCCGAGTTGGAGGGGTGGTCCTTCGAGCTGAAAGCCAGGTCGGCCTTGGGCGCCGACCAACCTGAGGGAGCCCCCTGCCGCGTGGAGGCGGCGCCGACCTGGCGGACGAATGGCTTGACATGGCGGCCCGAAGGTGGCGCCTGCGAGCCACACAGGAGGGCCGCGACGACTGGGGGCGCCGGTGCAGCGTGCCTGGTGAGGAAGACGTTGCGCAGCTCTTCCCAAGGGGCCACGGACGCCGTCGGCAACTTGTCCGGCCACTGCACCTGTCGCAAGGCTGGGGCCAAGGCTCGGAGCCCCCTGGCCCCCGCGTTAGCGCTAATGACCGGAGCGGACGGCGCGCCGCTCATCGTAGGGTGAGTCGCGATGTCGGCGGAGAGCGGGTCGGCGGAAGGAGAAGCTCCGGTGCACCCCTACCTGGCGCGCCAAATGTCGGATTTCGGGTTCCGGCAGACCCTCTAGATTCGAACACTGGGTTGCGCGCGGAGATTTCGCCCACTACCTACCTGCACCTCACCGCCCCGCTATGATCTAAGCAATCAAAGAAACAACACAAGAGACACAGAGTTTATACTGGTTCATGCCACCATTGTGGTGTAATACCCTACTCCAGTGTGTGGTGTGGTGGATTGGCTCTTGGGCTGATGATGAATAATACAAGGAAGAACAGCCTCGCGAGGGTCTGTTCTTGGCTAGTGCGATGAACTACTTGGGGGAGTCCAGTCGCTCTCCGGATCGGTGTCTCTACCCTGGGAGTGGCTAGTCCTGTTTATAGGCAAAGGCCCTGGGCCTCTTCCCAAATATTGAGCGTGAAGGGCGCCAACAATTGGCCATTTTGAAGGGGAACATCTAGTACACTTATCCTGACTAAAGTTGGTCCTCGCCTGCCAAAGGCTCTGGTGGTGACGCTGGCTTGGGCTCCACGCTGACCTCCATCCTACCGTTCTGCTGGTCTTGGTCTTGTTGCACCGAAATGGCTGCCTTTGCTTGATACTCTTGCCTGCGCTTGCTCCCTATGCACCAAAGAGAAAAGAAGGACACTGTGCGGGCTGGTGCCCACCTGGCACCCTTGGTCGTCATGGCTTGCGTCATGGGCACCTCGTGAGGTACCCCACCTTGATCTCTCCGCCTCCTCGCGAGCCAGCCTGACGAGGCCATGCCTGAGGAAGCTTCCTGTCATCCGCCCCGCGAGGCTTGGCCCCTCGCGAGGGTCTTGAGCTCATGCTGATGAAGATGGGCCATGCTGAGCCGCCCCTTGAGCCACGCCGCAGGCCGCAGGCAGGCAAGTCTAGGGAGCCCCGTTCCCAGAACACCGACAGTAGCCCCCGGGCCCAAGGCGCGCCCGGACTTGGCTGAGCAGAGAGGCGAAGGGGCAAGTGCAAAGCGCCACGGGCCCTAATAGCCTACGGCCTCGGGCGCCGCATGGCGGTTCATTGGACGTGGGTGGCTCCGCTCCCCCATGACGCCTCGGCAACGGCGCGAACTGACAAGCCCCTGCATGCAAAGCAGGTCATGATTACCTGTGGTCGTGGAGGCCGGTGATTGGCCTCCTTTGGCCATAAGTACGAGGCGGCGCCTGCCCTTCCGGTCCAACCCTTCTTGCTTCTCCTTTTTCTTCATGGCTCCACCAAAAAGGTTCTCGGCCACGGAGAAGGGGAAGGCCCGCCAGGTGGAGCTTGACTCTCCTCCACCCAAGCGCGGTCGAGGCCGTCCCCGCAAACACCCTGCGACTCCCATGGTGGCTCCCCGCGGTCGCGGAGGCGATCCTCCGTGTGGCGAAGGGCGGCCGACCGCCACTGGGGGACGCGCTACGGCCGTGCGACCCCCTAGGCCACGCTCCCACTCGGCAGAGGTACTGCCAGAGTTCGTTGTGTGGGCGGCGGAACCGGCCAGCACCCGGATCCAACTTCCTCACTTTCTCCTAGGTGAGCTTCCGGCTGGCGCTCCGGGCGGCCTCTGGCTTCAGGCGAACAGTTGCTGCGGCCGAGCCTCCTGGGCTTCACTGGAGGTCTCTGCAGCCGGGAGCTTGGCCCTAACCCGCGGCTGGCAAACATTTGCCCGCGCGCGTGGTCTGATCCGGCGGTGCACCCTGCATTTCAAGTTCGACGGCGATGCCACCCTCTACGTGAGGGTGTTCGGGGAAGATGGTCGCCGCGCTGGGTGTTGCCCTGAGAACGACGACCGCGGCCATGGGTCCAGCCCCGGCGACGATGAATATGACAGCGCGCGTGTGCTCGGTGGTGGTCGAGGTTCATCGAGCTTCGACGGCTCTTCTTTGGGCAACGGCTCATCCAGCGGTGGTCGCGATCAGCCTCCGCGTCGCCGCGCCCGCCTGGAGGGAGGTAGCGGGTCCGCCCGCCGTCGCGCCTCGGTGAAGCGCGAGATGGAGTCCTCCTGAGCTCCGGAGGCAGTTCGAGTCTCCCCCGCGAGTTGGTGTCGGGCGAGTCGCGCCTGTTTTGTTCTTTTTCCCTTTCCCTGCGCAAAAAGACAGTAGTGTAGGGCCCCGCGAGGGTGCGCTTGGACTATTGTTGTTTAATTATCGTACTGCTTTCGCTATTCTGGTATTGTGCCTTTATGCCGCATGCCTGCGTGCAGAAATTGCTTAGCTTGGGGGGAGGGCTTGTCGTGACCCTTGCTTCCCGAGGCCGAGGCTTCGTCGAACGTTCCATGTCCTGCGAGGGTTAGTCTGGAGAGGTAGTTCCCGGCCTCAGCCGTGGAGGCGATCGACCCAGGTCCTGTGTTCGTGTCACGGTGCCCGTGGGGCACGGACTGGAGGGGTGCTCCTGTAGTGGACCCGGGTTGGGAAGCCTCGAACGACAAGGGCAGAAAACACTCGCGAGGGTGCTCGCGGTGCTCCCTCGCGAGACTTGCGCAAGAGAAATCGGGGCAGGAGAGCGAAAAAGCAAAGAGTCACAAGCCAAAGACGACAACAACTCCAGCAAAACCTCGAATGGGGATGAACAAGCCAACTGCAGAAAGCAAATGAGAAAAGCCGCGTCCGGCACCTAATCTAGTCTTCGACGTCTTATCACCAGCGCGGAGCTAAGTGCTGCCACTGGGCGTGGGAGGGAGCCCCAGGGCCTGAGGTCGGCGCTCCTGAGACTCCGGGGCGTGTACAGCCCCAACTCATTATTATGTGAGAGTGTCATGGGCGGTGAGCTTCACAGGCATTAGCCTTTTTCACAGGCTCCGGGCCTTTCCCGGAAAGATAAACCTCACAGGCGTTTGCCTTGTTCACAGGCTCTGGGCCTTTTCCAAAGCGCAACATCTTCACAGGCGTTCGCCTTCTTCACAGGCTCTGGGCCTTTTCTAAAACGCAACATCTTCACAGGCGTTCGCCTTCTTCACAGGCTCTGGGCCTTTTCCAAAACACAACATCTTCACAGGCATTCGCCTTCTTCACAGGCTCAGGGTCTTTTCCAAAACGCAACATCTTCACAGGCGTTCGCCTTCTTCACAGGCTCTGGGCCTTTTCCAAAACGCAACATCTTCACAGGCGTTCACCTTCTTCACAGGCTCTGGGCCTTTTTAGGGGTAAAACCTCCGGAGGTGCTAAATGTTCCACGCGCTCTGGATGGGTACCCCCTCCTGAGTCTCCAATTGCGCGGAGCCGGGCCTGGAAACATGAACAACCTTGAACGGGCCCTCACACATGGGAGAGAGATTATGCAGTCCCTCCCTGGAGAGAACCCGCCTGAGCACGAGGTCCCCTACCTCGAGAGTCCTGGGGCGGATGTTGCGGCAATGGTATCGCCGCAGCGCTTGCTGGTATCTTGCCGCTCAGAGCGCGGATTCCCGTCGACGCTCCTCCCCCAGCACGGGGTCCGTCCCCCGCATGGCGTCCTGCTGTGCCTCGTTGAATGCCAGGACCCGTGAGGAGCGACGTCTGACCTCGTGAGGGAGGACCGCTTCAGCTCCGTAGACCAGGAAGAATGGGGTCTCACCAGTTGGCTTGGTCGCGGTCGTGTGGATGGACCACAGCACAGCCTGAAGCTCGTCGTGCCAACCTCGGCCGCAGGCCTCCAACTTCTTTTTGAATGTCCTGGTCTTGAGGCCTCTCAGGACCTCCGCATTGGCCCGCTCGGCCTGACCGTTGCTCCGGGGGTGCGCCACTGAAGCGTAGCATATCTAGTTCCAAGGTTAGCACAGTATGTATTGAAGAGGTTGGTGGTGAACTGCGAACCGTTGTCGGTGATGATGCGGTTCGGCACCCCGAACCGGCTCACGATGCCCTTGATGAACTTGACCGCAGAACCTGCGGGGATGGTGCGGACGGCTTCCACTTCAGCCCACTTAGTGAACTTGTCCACGGCGACGTAGAGGTAGCGGTAGCCCCCTGGTGCCCGAAGAAATGGGCCCAGGATATCCAGCCCCCAGACTGCGAATGGCCATGAGAGGGGTATAGTTTGCAGACCTCCAGCCGGCTGATGGATCTGCTTGGCATGGAATTGGCAGGCCTCGCAAGCCTTCACCAGTTCGACGGCATCATTGAGCGCAGTGGGCCAATAGAATCCACTGCGGAACGCCTTGCCAACGAGGGTCCGCGATGATGAATGATGCCCACAGTCTCCACCGTGTATATCCGCCAGTAGTTCCTTCCCTTGCTCCCTGGAGATGCAGCGCAGGGACACATGGTCCGATCGCCTTCGATAGAGCTCTCCATCCCTGATGCAGTATGCTGTGGCTTGCCGCGCCACGCGCTCCGCTTCCTCCTCCTTCTCTGGCAAGGTCCCTTGCGTCAGATAGCTCCGGAGCTCCGTGATCCGGCACCCCTCCTGAGGCTCCATCGTCAAGAGCAGACGCGCTCCCAAGGCCGGGCCATAGACCGGGGCTCCCGAGGCTGGCGGCTGGGGGAGCTCCTCCCGAGGCTGCACCGCGCTTGATAGTGATGGCGTGGCCGAGGGCTTGAAGAGCCGCTCTTCGAAGACACCAAGCTCCTGAGGTAGTCGCCTGGATGCTCGTTTGGCGATGTCATCGGCCTCCTGATTGGTGCCACGGGGCACGTGCTGTAACTCTAGCCTCAAGAACTGCTTCTCCATCCTGTGGACCTCCGCAAGGTAGGCTTCCATGTGCTCATCCCTCAGCTCGTATACTTTGTTGGAGAAGTTGACGAGGAGTTGTCAATCACCCTTGATGGTAAGACGCTTTACTCTGAAGGCGGCCGCGGCCTTCAGGCCTGCTATCAGGCCTTCGTATTCTTCTATGTTGTTGGAGACCTTTTCTCCGTGCTGGAAACAGAGCTGCACGGCATAGTAGAGCTTGTCTTGGGTAGGAGATATAAGCACCGCACCAGCCCCCGCGCCGTGCCTGGAGAACGCCCCGTCGAAGTACATGACCCAATCGTCCGGCGCCTCACTTCCCAGGGAGAGGGATCGATCCTCATAAGCCTTGAGGCCTGGCGCCTCCGTCCACTCTGCCATGAAATCTGCCAAGGCGGCCCCTTTGATGACTCTGTTTGTGCTGAATTCGAGCTAAAGCGCTTGTAGTTCAATGTTCCACTCAGCGACTCTTCCAGTTGATTTGGGGCTCCTGAGCACCCTTTCCAAAGGGTACGCTGAGACAACCTTGATGGGGTGGCCCTGAAAATAATGCCGCAGAATGCGCGAGGCCACCAATAGTGCGAGGAGAAGTTTCTAAGGCATGGGGTACCGCGCCCTTGCGTCCCGCAACACCGTGCTGACGAAGTACACAGGATGTTCAACGAGGTTGGGAATGCTGGTGTCGATGGCGCCCTCCGAAGACCGTGGTGCCTCCTGAGACAGGGGAGCCCCCAGCGGCTGGTCTCTAGGGGGAGGGGTTTCCGCTGTCTTGAGTGTGTTCCCCAGCGGCGGCTGATCCTTCTTGGCTGTGGAAGCGGTCTCTACGGGTCTTTCTTGTTCATGCTTCGCCTCGACCCGGGCAGATGCCGTGGCTTTGTTCCGACGCTCCTCCCTAACCGCCACCAGGGCTGCGCTGGTGGAGTAGGGAGTGGCTGCAAGGTAGAGCACCAGGGGTTCCTGAGGACGCGGGGCCACCATTACCCGAGGGCTGGTTAGGTATCTCTTGAGGTCTTGGAACGCCTTGTCGGCCTCTTCAGTCCATTCAAAGGGTCCCATTTTCTTCATCAGCTGGAAGAAAGGCAGCGCTCGCTCCCCCAACTTGGAGATGAAGCGTCCTAGTGCTGTCACGCGCCCAGTGAGCTTCTGCATTTCTCTGAGGGTCTTTGGCGGGCTCATGTCCTCGACCGCCTTGACCTTTTCTGGGTTAGCCTCGATGCCTCAGTGAGACACGAGGAAGCCCAAGAGCTTGCCTGAGGGGACCCCAAACACACACTTCTCTGGGTTGAGCCGCAGGCTCAAGGCGTTGAGGCTCGCGAAGGTTTCCTCCAGGTCTTGTATCAGGGTCTTGGCCTCGCGAGACTTCACCACAATATCATCGACGTAAGCCTCAACGTTCTTCCCAAGCTGTGGGCCCAAGGTGATGTGCATCAGCCATTGAAAGGTCGCCCCTACATTGCGCAACCCGAACGGCATGCATGTGTAGCAGTACATCCCACATGGGATTAGAAAGGCCGTTTTTTCCACATCTTCTACCGCCATCTTGATCTGGTGATACCCAGAGAAGGCATCCAAGAAACACAACAGGTCGCACTCGGCGGTGGAGTCGATGATCTGATCGATGTGGGGGAGCGGAAACGGATCTTGCGGGCAAGCTTTGTTGAGGTTGGTGAAGTCGACGCACATATGTTCCTTCCCCCCTTTCTTCGGCACAACGACTGGGTTGGCCAACCAATCTGGGTACCGGACCTCGCGAATGACCCCTGCAGCTTCCAACTTGCGGGTCTCTTGGATGATGAAAGCCTACTTTTCCGTGGACTGCCGCCTTGCTTTTTGCTTCACGGGTCGGACATTGGGGCACACATTGAGGTGGTGCTCGATTACGCCTCTAGGGATCCCCGCCAGCTGATCGGGCTCCCATGCGAATACCCTCTTGTTCGCACATAGGAACTTGACCGGGGCCTCCTCCTGCTCGGGCTCGAGGTTGGCGCCTATGGTGAAGGTGGCGTTAGTGGATCCTTCCTCGTCAACCAGCATCTGCTTGGTTTCTGCCTTGTCTTGGGTGAACGACTGCTTCTTCTTGGCGGGCGCAGCCCCCTTGGGCTCAGGGGCGTCCGAGTCGGCAGGCTGCGCCGCCGCCGCCGCCTTGAAGGCCAGCTTGAGCACTTGCAACGCATCCCTGATGTCTCCGCACACGGTGAGGACGCCGCTGCTCCCGGGCATTTTCATGAGGTTGTACGCCGGGTGAGTCGCAGCCATGAATCAGGCCAGCGCCGGGTAGCCGAGGATGGCGTTGTATGGGAGGCCGATGGGGGCGATGTCAAAGTCGATCAGCTCCGTGCGGAAGTTGTCGTAGGTGCCGAAGGTTATCGGGAGACGGATCTGCATCAAGGAGCTGGAGGACCCACCCCCGACGCCCAAGAAGGGCCGGCTGGGCCGAAGCCGCTCCAGTGGTATGTGGAGGAGGCTGAAGGCTTCAATCGAGAGCACACTAAGGCCCGAGCCGCCGTCGATGAGAGTCCTAGTGACGGCCACCTGGCAGATGGTGGGAGTGCACAACATCGGGAGCGCGCCTGAGCAGGCCGAGTTGGAGGGGTGGTCCTTCGAGCTGAAGGCTAGGTCGGCCTTGGGCGCCGACCGACCTGAGGGAGCCCCTTGCCGCGTGGAGGCGGCGCCGACCTGGCGGACGAATGGCTTGACGTGGCGGCCCGAAGGTGGCGCCTGCGAGCCGCCCAGGAGGGCCGCGATGACCGGGGGCGCCGGCGCGGCGTGCCTGGCGAGGAAGAGGTTGCGCAGCTCTTCCCAAGGGGCCACGGACGGCACCGGCAACTTGTCCGGCCACCGCACCTGTCGCAAGGCTGGGGCCAAGGCTCGGAGCCCCCTGGCCCCCGCGTTAGCGCTAACGACCGGAGCAGACGGCGCGCCGCTCATTGCAGGGCGAGTCGCTGTGTCGGCGGAGAGCGGGTCGACAGAAGGAGAAGCTCCGACGCACCCCTACCTGGCATGCCAAATGTTGGACTTCGGGTTCCGGCAGACCCTCTAGATTCGAACACTGGGTTGCGCGCAGAGATTTCGCCCACTACCTACCTGCACCTCACCGCCCCGCTATGATCTAAGCAATCAAAGAAACAACACAAGATACACAGAGTTTATACTGGTTCAGGCCACCATTATGGTGTAATACCCTACTCCAGTGTGTGGTGTGGTGGATTGGCTCTTGGGCTGATGATGAATAATACAAGGAAGAACAGCCTCGCGAGGGTCTGTTCTTGGCTGGTGCGATGAACTACTTGGGGGAGTCCAGTCGCTCTCCGGATCGGTGTCTCTACCCTGGGAGTGGCTAGTCCTATTTATAGGCAAAGGCCCTGGGCCTCTTCCCAAATATTGAGCGCGCCTGCCAAAGGCTCTGGTGGTGACGCCATCTTGGGCTCCATGATGACCTCCATCCTGCCGTTCTGCTGGTCTTGGTCTTGTTGCACCGAAATGGCTGCCTTTGCTTGATACTCTTGCCTGCGCTTGCTCCCTATACACCAAAGAGGAAAGAAGGACACTGCGCGGGCTGGCGCCCGCCTAGCGCCCTTGGTTGTCATGTCTTGCGTCATGGGCACCTCATGAGGTACCCCGCCTTGATCTCTCCGCCTCCTCGCGAGCCATCCTGACGAGGCCGAGCCTGAGGAAGCTTTCTGTCGTCCACCCCGCGAGGCTTGGCCCCTCGCGAGGGTCTTGAGCTTGTGCTGATGAAGATGGGCCATGCTGGGCCGCCCCTTGAGCCACCCGCAGGCCGCAGGCAGGCAAGTCTGGGGACCCCATTCCCAGAACACCGACAACTACGGAGGAAAGAACGCGCATGCCTGCGGAATGGCATGAGCAGCCGGTGCAACTGTTCAGATGTGTGGTAGGAGAAGCCAAATCGCGGGACCAGCTGCGGCAGCACCGCTGGGCAAGGATTGTAGGCGAGGTGAGCTGCCCTCCTTCCCTGCCGGTGATGTAGTGACCTACTCGGTTGCTGCTGCAGTGAACTTGCGGTGCCATGGCGGTTTGCAACCATGACAATAACTCCATCTATATGTATTGTATTCCTGTGAAAATACTTGGTCGTTTGGAAAATATGGTAATTGATTTATCACTAGGTTTTGAATGCTTGGTGGTGACAATCACCCGAAGCCACAACCAGAAGTCTCCATCGCGTAATACTTACACCAATAGACGTCGGTCGGACCTGCGACACGCATCGGCTTGGTCTGACATGTACGACCAGTTACATCACTGACTTGTGCGACCGTATTTGAGTAGTAGTACTTGAAATTTGTGTTCCAGGAAACTCATCGGGAGACGTTTCTGGCCTCGAAACCAAAACCATCAATTAATCTTTAGCTTGTTCCCATCACATTCCGAAGTGTATAGTATAATTATAAGTGCAAACCTGCTCACACCTAGTAGTATGTATCAAACCTGAACGTGTTCCCACTATGCAGGTTTTAGTACTAGTGCTAGTACTAGGTTATAAAAAGGGGAACTAGTACCTAGCCAAAAATTAGGCTACCTCTTCCTCCTCATAAGTCTTTCTTGTTCGTCCGTCCTTGCCATGGACGGTGTGCAGAGCTCTAGGTCGAGAACTACTCGTAACAAGGGAGCGGCAACCAAGGCTGCGAAAAAAAGAGAGGGCTCGCCGCCTGGTAGAGATAGGCGAGGTTCCCAGGAGCGCCCTAGCCGCGGAGGCAAACATGCCGAGCTGGCGGCACTGGAGTCGTTATCCCTCGATGACATGCCCGATCAGCTCAATAAGCAGGAGGAGTTCATCGACGGCTTGGTGGAGCTGCTGAAGGAGAGCCTCGACGACATGCCCGCTGAGCTCAATGAGCAGCGGGAGTTGACCGCCGGCTTGGTGATGCTGCTGAAGAATAGCATTGCATCGGATAAGAAGGCTACCGGCAAAATCCTGCAACTTCATGAGGACAAGGCGTAGCTCTGCCTCGAGCTCGACTTGCTGAAGGAGGAGAACGTTGGCTGGAAGCAGCTGCATGAGAAGAGTAGTTCCTCGATGAAGATGCTGCAGGGCCTCATCATGGAATAGAAGGAGGAGTTGGCGAAACTCCGCACTGAGCACCCAGCTGCTGTCAAGGTACGTAATGCGGCCATGGAACAAATGATGAAGGCTTGCGTCGAGAAATCCCGCATCATGGATAGAATGAAGAAGATGGCGGAGGAGACGTGCAAGGAGATGGAGGTCGTGGAGGCGATGAAGAAGCAGTTATGACTCCGCGGCCAGCAACCCTTCATGTAGTGGAGAGCAGCGCCCCAGACTTGTGTGTGCGTCTTCCTTCTTTTTTGGGGGGTGATAATCTTCCTTCTTCTTTTGCTCCTGTGTTTCTTCTTTTTCTCATGGTGTTTCACCGCACGTGTCACGTTCTCTGCGAGGCATGAATAGAACAATGATAATGCTGAGCGGCGCCATGGGATCGATGACTAGCAAATTAGATCATTTTTTATCGCCATATGGCACTGGGCTGCCGTGTTTCGTGCTCCTCCGTCGTACTAGTACTCAGTGGAAAACTTAAGTATACCGCACGGTTCTTTGCTCCTCCTAAGGTCATCGGCGACATTTATACGAGCAGTCAAATCATAAGGCCCCGCCTTCTAGCAGTAATGAGCCATCAAATCACAAAGGCCCTCGCCTCTCATGAAACCGACCAAGCGAGATTGCCCCGCCCTCTAGCCTTTTAAAAAACTAGCAAAGTGGCCCGCTCGATGTGCGGGCTAGAATTTGTAAAGCTTAATAGTAAGGATATATTATTCCATTTGTCTAAAAAAACAATTGGAATAAAACATGATGACATTCAGAAATATAAGACTTCTCCGAACATAGTTTTGTCTTAGTTATGTTCTATATTGCTATCCATTTTTCATTTACCGTGCATTGGCAGTATCTTATTCATCAATTTGTTTGTTCTTTAAATTAAAACATAATAATAGTGCATATGTTTTAAAAGTTATGAAGATATTTTGGGGCTTGGTATTTGGCATAACTACCAATATTTTTTAATCCTGAATAATCCAATGGAATACCATAGAATCTAACAACTTCTAGACATGTAAATGTTGATTTGTGATTACGTAATCTATCAACGCGCATGACTAAATTGGTTGCATAGCTAGAAAAAGGCACACAATAGAAATGAGAAACCAAGGAGAATAGACAATACCTCAAATATGTTTTTCTTAAGATAATACCTCAAATATGTTGACGGTCTTACCAACCCTTCTAGATTTGATAAATCCCAAGTGCATACTTTGTATGACATTATCTCACAGGAGAATGCTTAAACACATCTTCTTACCTTTTTTCTCAACATTTAAAAATAATAAGAGAAGAAAATATTGGATTACCACTTTCTAGAAGAACTTGGCTAATCTCGTTACTCTTATATAACTCTCAGGTACATAGTGCGCACAACATCATTTATAGAGAAGAACCACAACCTATTTTTGTGGTGTTACTGAAGAATCTAAAATAATACGAAATTATTGCATTACTCTCTGTTGAAATAACTAAATATACAACAGATGTCACACTATTGGATAAAGATGGGAAGCATATTAACTCTAGATTAGGATATGTAAGAGCAGAAAAAAATAATTATGTCGCCCATTAGCTTACCAAAAATGCTTGGAAGCATGCCTTTTGTGGAAACTGTGAACTTAGTTACCAAGTCAAGGATGCAATGATTTCTGAAGAAGCTATAGGACACAACACATACTTGGATCTATATTAACTCATATCACAATGCGCAATAATGGTTAAAATACCAAGACAACACATAGTGCACATGAGCAATATAGCATGATGTAGTATACACTCTCTCATCAAAGTTCAGAAGGGAAATATGAAGGTGCAAATGCATCAATAATGATTGAAGTACTTATGTAAGTTAATTATTTGTTAATACTATAAGCTCCACTCAAACCTACCATATATATGACATGGGATACTGAGATCTCAAAATTAGGGTGAAATCTAAAATCTTCCAATGGAAAAGTGTAATGGAGAATTATTGCCCAAGTACATTACTGTAAAATATGACGTCCCAACGGTGTGTCATTCTCATAAGCAATAATATCATCCTCAATAAAATATTAATATGGTTTGGTAATTAAATTAATGGTGCATTAAGCACAAAGTTAGATCAATTGGATGTGGTCATTTGAGGCTAAAAATGTGATTTGACACATGGTATATAATAATATGATATATCTGATTCTGAGATGGTGTGAAATATCTGCAAACTTCTGACAACAAAGTGTAGAGAAAACTACTTTAAAATCAATCTTGTAAATGTTTACCTGTCAGTAGACAAATATTCTAGAGTCAACACAAATACAAAACGTAAAAATGCCAATTATCCAGAAATAATCTATCTATCTATCGTAAACATGGTGTATATTTCTGAATCAAATGATTTATATGTTTTTGTAAAATCATAAATGGGTAATTTATCGCCGAAGGTGTGGTTGCTGGACATAAGGTGTGACCAGCGCCTCATTTATGTATCTTTTTTTTAGAGCCTCATATATGTATCGGCCACACAATTCCATGTGTGCCCTGTTTATTTCCATGCAAGCTGAAATTCTTTGTGCTGTGCAACGGTTGCGTGGTAGGATCCTCCTAAAAAATTCTCCCGTAGTGATGTGCCACATATATATGTGCATAAGGTACACACACAGGTACATAGGTATATTTCGAAACAGTTAGCTGATACTCGTAATCTACTTGGGAAATGAATCTATTGATTTTAAGGAAAGGAATCTTTTGATTTTTCGTACAAAAATGTTTATTCTCGTGAATTTCGAATATACCAATTTATGCTTCAGAATGTTCAGTATACTGGATGTTTTCTCCTCTTCGCCGGTACATATTGGGCTACTTTGCTTAGAAATCTATCGTGTTGAGCAAAAAATATAGGCGTCCAGTTCACATTTATACTCTATACAACTATTTTTTAACAATACATTATGTATTTCTTGCATGTTGCCATATACAGATATCTATGATTTTGTTCGGAAACAACACATATCTATGATTGATACCCACATTTTCTTTCACATGACTCACGTTCATAAATTTAGATGGTGCAATTCAAAAAATACATGTTATGTACGTGTCTATTGTACCTAACTCTTAGATGTGTACATGAGGCAAGTTTACTGTAAATTCTTGTGTGTGCACTTGCACGATACTTGACCAAAGGGGCTAGAGAGCCATCTGCATAGCTCACGTCTATTAAATCTTTTTTTTTTGTTATAGATTACATGAATAGATGGTGCAATACAAAAAATACTCCCGCCGTTCCGAAATGTAAGTCTTTTTAGAAATTCCAATAAGAGACTACATACGAAACAAAATGAGTGAATCTACATTTTAAAATATGTGTATATACATCCGTACGTAGTTCATAGTAGAATCTCTAAAAAGACTTACATTTAGGAACGGAGGGAGTACATGTTATGTTGCGAATCAACCTGTGATTGAGATGGTTAGGTGGACAGTGGTATCCTCAACCCACAAGGGTTCAAATCCTGGTGCTCGCATTATTCCTGGATTTATTTCAGGATTTCCGGCGATGCGCTTTCAGTGGGAGGAGATGTTCCCGTCGACGACGAGGCGCCTACGGCTTCGTAAATCTCAAGATGATATGTCGGCTCAGTCTCTCGGAGGTGCTCATAGGGGTAGGGTGTGCGTGTGTGCGTTCTTAAGGGTGAGTGTATGCGCATGTATATGAACGCTTGTGTCTGTACTGATGCTCAAAAAAAGTACATGTTATGTACGTGTGTACTGTACCAAACTCGATCACAAGGGGATAGTGCACCATACCCGATCACAAGGGAACAGTGCCATCTTCAACGGGCATACGCGGCCATTGATTCCTACTAAGCTGCCATGCAGTGATGGAACGGCAGTTCCTGTTGCTTTGGATCGCCGTTAGCAAAGTAATCGGTTACTCGGCATGTGCGTGGTAGGATTGGCTAGTCCATGTATGGATGAGCGCCAGCTAAATTTTGTTTTCCTCTCAAATTTAGATATTTAATCGTGAGATGTATGCATAATGCAAAGTATAAAACTTCGTGTCTTTGATGTGTACGTACAATGGATCAAGCCTGTCCGGCCTCCGAGACATGAGATGTTTTGGGAAGTCGCCTGACCACTTTTCCTGAGAATAAGGAATGTATGTATTTTTTTGGCATGCATCCGTATATGAAGAGAAGAGTGCATACGTGAATATAAATAAGGATCATCCCACATAGATTCGCGTACGCCTAGTCTTCCCTACCCTAGCCGCCGACACGCCAGGCGACTAGGGAGGCGATTTTGTTCCTCCGATCTCAGCCGGCCAAGGCGTTGGCTCCCTCTCCCCCCGGCTGCTCCGACGGCAGGAGGGAGGGGGACCCCGTTCCTCCGCTCTGTAGTTAGGTTTTGGATTTGTAGATCGTGGTGCGCTGTTGGGGTGGTGGAAGCGGCGCCCGGACGAATAAATCTGCCTCAGCTTCACTCCCACACCGGCGGTGCCGTTCATGGCGGCTTCTCAGAGTTGATGGCATCGTGTGATTGTCGATCCTTCAGATCGGCTGTGTTAGGGTTCATGGATGATGTCGGCGAGGCGACGACGGCGACTCCATCAGGTGTGTCTCTTCTTCTGCTCTGTCCCCCTTGCTGTGGCGTTGTCTCCGACGTCATGGTAGAGTAGGGATGTTTTGTCATCCAGGAGTTCGCGCAGATGGTTGTCTGTGCAAGTGATAGCTGGAAGATGGTGCATCTCGTGCTGGGTTTGTGGTTGGTGGATGACAGTTCTGGTTTCCTCCCTCGACGTCGTTGTCGTGCGGGGGTGTCAGATCTAGAGTTCGATGGCGTGTCTGGGGACATGTTGCCCCGGTCTGATTCTTTCAATGGCAATGGTTTTGCTTCTGGCAAACTATTTTCGAGATCCGTAAAGCTGCTGATCAGCGATGGAGCCGCGTCGAGCTCGGGTGAAGAGGTGATCTGTTTTCTTTCCCTTTGATGGCCTCTTCAGCGGTGTCGGAGGAGAGAAATAGGCTCTGGTATTTTGCATAGGATTATCCTATCTTTTCAGTCTTATAACGTGAGTGCTTACGTGCCTTGTAACTGGATCTTTATTTATAAATAAGACACGTATTACCGTGCAAAAAAAGATCATCCCACACCACGCTAGATTTTTTAAAGAGTCCTAGCCTAGTATGGGAACAATACATGCATGCATATAAAAAGACATCAGACATATCACACTATTTTTTTGTCGGGAGAGTCCTAGCGTAGCAAGGCATATCTCGTTAGTTTTGGTTTGATCTCTTTGGTGGGTATTTTTTTCCACTTAATACAGATCTAATGGCTATAAAAAATTACCTTATTAAATAAATGGTTGGATATTGCTGATTTTTGTGGAATTTTGTAGCCTATTTCTCTTTATACTGGTGATCCCATCAAGCACTTTTTATATATATATATAGTTTTGGTTTTATCTCATAATGGCATTGGTGGGTAATTTTTTTTTCATTTAATACAGATCTAATGGTTCTAAAAAGTTAACCTAGTAAATTAATGGTTGGATATTCCTGATTTTTGTGGGATTTTGTAGCCTATTTCTCTATATTCTGATGATCCCATCAAGCAATTTTTATATATAAATAGATGTATACTTTTGTACAGTAGTAGTATCAATGGATTGCGCCATGGAGCAAAACTAATAAAATGAAATTAAAGAAAAAAGATGGTACATATAAAGAGCGCTCGTCACTAAATTATGCATATAGTACTATTAAAAAAAGCTAGTACATGCTTAAATGGGGTGCTAAGTTCTATTAAAGAAATTAGCATACCTATTTAATTCTTTGGGTTCTTATTATCTATGCCACTAGTTGTGTATCACTACTTAGATTTGCCATTAGAAGTTACAACTATTCAAAAATGCCATCGATCCGTGAGATGCTTGATCAAAAATGCAATTAGATATCTAAAAAATGCCATCATTTCGTTAGATGTTTGCTCAAAAATGCCATTAGACATTGTTATTTTCACGTCAAACCCGTTGACCATGTTATATGACAAAAATAAGCCAATTCTCACAATGATAAGTATGCCCCCACTTGTCAGAAGTAACCAAGAAAATAATTTTACAGGAAAATAAGAACACTGTTTGGATCAAGTAGGCCCCACACTTTATTGTACTGTACTAAGATAGAGGGAGAGCTGACATGTTGGTTCATAGGTATTTATGTCATTGTAACATGGCAAAAGAGATTTGAGTCACAATAATGGTGTCCAGCACAACAACCCCCTCAAATAAAACTAAGCACCCTGAAATTTTTTGACAACTAAACTGCTGGCTATCTGATGTTGGCCATATATATTATACGTAGATAATGTGAAGAAACGAGTGGTAGTACTATACCAACTAAAAAATGAACTGTAAGAAATACTTTTATGTACGTACTGAAGAGTTAAAGTAAGGAGAAGGGACATAACATAGTTCTGCTGGGGGCTCAGCACAACACACCCCTCAAATAAAACTAAGCACTCCTAAAATTAAACTAAGCAACTAATCCGGTAGACACTGCATTAGAACCACCATGGGAAACGACACTGCCACCTTACTCGAACTCCTCATCCACGTGCTCGACTTCGTCCTTGCTCCTCTTCCTCTTGGACGATACTTCTTTGCTTGAACCGCACACTTGGCTCTTGCTCTTCATCCAACCCTTGTAGATATTGAAACAAAGGTAGGCATCCATTGCAGCATAGTGGATGTGGTCTATATCTAGTACATTCCACTGCCATGCACGATGAAACTTGGGCGGAGGTTTCTTCAGTTTACCGTACGAAGGATGAACCATGGCTCCTGCCAGGGTCAGCATTGAAGGCTGATCACGGGAGGGCACCATCCCATTCTTCTAGAGGTCGAAGGGCTCGCCTACAACGAGGCCTATCCGACCCAGGACTGTTCTGTCGTTCATAAAGTCTACAATAACGAATTTGACTAGGCCGCCCGCGAGGAAGTTCTTAAATTCCTCGCACTCAACGTTGGCATGGCATATGTGGTGGACCAAGCATAAGTTATGCATGCAAACCTGGATTACGGCGGGCTTCATCTTCTCTTCCTCCTTTAGATTCTTCTCTTTGCCCAGGGATGTGGTGTACTCAACATCTAGCCCAACGACCCACTCATCATTTGACTTTTCGAACATGCATTTGAAGCGAGCAAGGCATCCTCTCATCCTCGCGGAAGAATGGGTGTAGATGACGTCGAACTCATCGCCGGTGATGGTTCTAACCTTGTACTCACCGCCGATCATGGAGATTTGGGATGCCATGGATTTGGGAGGAGGGTTAGGATTAGTGGAACTGCCGTAACGTGAAAGGATGGGATGACTAGGAGCGAACTATTGTAATGTTAAAGGATGTTCGGGGACGAGTAGGAGCGAACTGCTAGCAGTTTTTCCATTGTAAAAATGCTGACTGGGGCATGCGAGCGGCAGGGTAGTGGCTTGCCTGGTGGATAAATGGATTCATGCACAGTACTATGGGGCCCCAATTAGATGTCATGTCTACTCGACGCCCAATTAAATGGCTTCATGCATCTGCGTGTTCGCACGTCAAGCGTGTTGAAAATTACAGGTGATACGAAGCTTTCCATGCTCCCATGATACGGGCTTCCGAGAGCCCTTGGATCTGAGATCAAACGGTTGCATGGCGTGATTATTCTATCCTGGAGGGTTATTCTGCAAAGCCATTACCTATGGGTGAATATTCTATCCTGGAGGGTTATTCTGCAAAGTTTCAGCAACTTAGCATGTGACCGTTCGATCTCAGATCCAAGGGCTGCCAGCAGCCCATATCATGGTCGCGCCTACCACGACCGTAGCCTCGCTCGTGCGGCCGCACCCTTGGAGATTTCACATGGTGTGTTAGGCTATCTGATGTTGGCATGTCATACATAGTCATCATTTAGTCACTTATACAACAAGGTTAGCTATAAGGTTGGCTATAAGAGTTTTTTTACTTCTCTCTATCTCTTTCTTTGTAGTATTTATTGCATTTGCCAAGGAGTGACCTCTTCCAATGAAATGGTGTTTAGATGAGGTGCTAAGGGCATTAAATGGCTTAGCAACTCAAGTACGCAATGCATATGTGCTTAGTTTTTTGTTGCTAAGGGCATCTCCAACAATTGTAAGATAGATGTTGGTAAATTTGCCACCTAGGACATAGTGATGACATGGCATGTAATAAATATGGAGAGAGAGTAAAGTCGTATGTAGATTAACCAACAACATTTGCACAAGCTCCAAGGTGAAATAGAGAGCAATCACATTTATTTTCTCACCATCTATTGGATAACTTAGATACAACCTATTGGAGTAGTTGTATGATAGCTTGTTGGTTGATGACATAGACATTTTACCAACAAGACTAACATACAACCTATTGGAGATGCTCTAAGCTTGCTTCATTTAATTAGCTATAGACTCAGAATTGTCTCTTCACCTAGGTACACATGCTTAGCACCGTTTCTTCCTGGGGTCACCAAACTAGTCTCTCTCTTCTTAATTAACTTGCCACATCAGACTTTACGCCTATGTGGCAGGCTTAGCACCTGTACGAGCAAGTACAATAGTGGGCTATAAGCCCGCTGTGGGTGTCAAAACCGGCAGATCTCGGGTAGGGGGTCCCGAACTGTGCGTCTAAGGCTAATGGTAACAGGAGGCGGGGGACACAATGTTTACCCAGGTTCGGGCCCTCTCGATGGGGGTAATGTTGGGGAACGTAGCAGAAATTCAAAATTTTCTACGCATCACCAAGATCAATCTATGGAGATTCTAGCAACAAGAGAGGGAGAGGATGAGTGCATCTTCATACCCTTGAAGATCGTGATGCGGAAGCGTTACAAGAATGCGGATGAGGGAGTCGTACTCGCGGCGATTCAAATCGCGGAAGATCCGATCTAACGCCGAACGGACGGCGCCTCCGCGTTCAACACACATACAGCCTTGGGACATCTCCTCCTTCTTGATCCAGCAAGGGGAGAGGAGAAGTTGAGGGAGAGCTCCGGCAGCACGACGACGTGGTGGTGGAGCTTCTAGTTCTCCGGCAGGGCTTCGCCAAGCACTACCGAGGAGGAGGTGGAGTTAGAGAGGGGGAGGGCTGCGCCAGGGGCAAGGGTGAAGCTCCCATGCGCCTCCCCACTATATATAGGGCTGGAGGGGGCTGGTTTCTTGCCCTCCAAGTCCATTGGGGCGTTGGCAAAGGTGGGAGGAAAGAAATCCCATCATTTCCTTCCCCATCGATTGTTATCCCCCCTTTTTAGGGATCTTGATCTTATCCCTTTGGGGTATGATCTTATTCCTTCTAAAGGGGGGTCTTGGTGCACCTTGACCAGGGGTGTGGGGCCTTGCCCCCACAACCCACGTTCATGTGGGTCCCCCTATGTAGGTGGGCCCCACTCCGGAACCTTCTAGAACCTTCCCGGTACAATACCGAAAAATCCCGAACATTTTTCGGTGGCCAAAATAGGACTTTCCATATATAAATCTTTACCTCCGGACCATTCCGGAACTCCTCGTGATGTCCAGGATCTCATCCGGGACTCCGAACAACATTTGGTAACTGCACACTAATTCCCATAACAATTCTAGCGTCACCGAACCTTAAGTGTGTAGACCCTACGGGTTCGGGAATCATGCAGACATGACCGAGACAGCTCTCTGGCCAATAACCAACAGCGGGATCTGGGTACCCATGTTGTCTCCCACATGTTCCACGATGATCTCATCGGATGAACCACGATGTCAAGGATTCAAGCAATCCCGTATACAATTCCCTTTGTCAATCGGTACGTTACTTGCCCGAGATTCGATCGCCGGTATCCCAATACCTCGTTCAATATCGTTACCGGCAAGTCACTTTACTCGTTGCATAATGCATGATCCCGTGACTAACTACTTAGTCACATTGAGCTCATTATGATGATGCATTACCGAGTGGGCCCAGAGATACCTCTCCGTCATACGGAGTGACAAATCCCAGTCTCGATTCGTGCCAACCCAACAGACACTTTTGGAGATACCTGTAGTGCACCTTTATAGCCACCCAGTTACGTTGTGATGTTTGGTACACCCAAAGCATTCCTACGGTATCCGAGAGTTGCACAATCTCATGGTCTAAGGAAATGATACTTGACATTAGAAAAGCTCTTAGCAAACGAACTACACGATCTTGTGCTATGCTTAGGATTGGGTGTTGTCCATCACATCATTCTCCTAATAATGTGATCCCGTTATCAATGACATCCAATGTCCATGGTCAGGAAACCATGACCATCTGTTGATCAACGAGCTAGTCAACTAGAAGCTCACTAGGGACATGTTGTGGTCTATGTATTCACACATGTATTACGGTTTCCAGTTAATACAATTATAGTATGAACAATAGACAATTATCATGAACAATGAAATACAATAATAACCATTTTATTATTGCCTCTAGGGCATATTTCCAACAGTCTCCCACTTGCACTAGAGTCAATAATCTAGTTCACGTCACTATGTGATTGTAATGAATCCAACACCCATGGGGTTTGATCATATCTCGCTTGTGAGAGAGGTTATTAGTCAACGGGTCTAAACCTTTCAGATCCGTGTGTGCTTTACAAATCTCTATGTCATCTCCTAGATGCAGCTACCACGCTCTATTTGGAGCTATTCCAAATAACTGTTCTGCTATATGAATCCGGTATACTACTCAGAGTCATCCGGATTAGTGTCAAAGTTTGCATCGGCGTAACCCTTTATGACGAACTCTTTTACCACCTCCATAATCGAGAAAATTCCTTAGTCCACTAGTTACTAAGGAAATGTTTGACCACTGTCTTGTGATCCATTCCTGGATCATTCTTGTACCCCTTGACTGACTCATGGCAAGGCACACTTCAGGTGCGGTACACAGCATAGCATACTGTAGAGCCTACGTCTAAAGCATAGGGGACGACCTTCATCCTTTCTCTCTATTCTGCCGTGGTCAGGTCTTGAGTCTTACTCAATACTCACACCTTATAACACAGCCAAGAACTCCTTCTTTGCCGATCTATTTTGAACTCCTTCAAAATCTTGTCACGGTATGTTTTTATTTGAAAGTACTATTAAGTGTTTTTGATCTATCCTTATAGATCTTTATGCTCAATGTTCAAGTAGCTTAATCCAGGTTTTCCATTGAAAAACACTTTTCAAATAACCCTATATGCTGTCCAGAAATTCTATATCATTTCTGATCAACAATATGTTAATAACATATACTCATCAGAAATTCTATAGTTCTCCCACTCACTTCTTTGGAAATACAAGTTTCTCATAAACTTTGTATAAACCCAAAATCTTTGATCATCTCATCAAAGCGTATATTCCAACTCCGAGATGCTTACTCCAGTCCTTAGAAGGATTACTGGAGCTTTGCATACTTGTTAGCATCTTTCAGGATTGTCAAAACCTTCTGGTTGTATCACATACAACCTTTCCTCAAGAAAATCATCGAGGAAACAATGTTTTTTGATAGACTATATGCAAGATTTCATAAATAATGCAGTAATTGCTAATATAATTCCAACAGACTCTTAGCATCGCTACGAGTGAGAAAGTCTCATCGTAGTCAACTCCTTGAACTTGTCAGAAAATATCTTAACGACAAGTCGAGCTTTCTTAATGGTGATACTTACCATCATTGTCCGTCTTCCTTTTAAAATCCATCTGCACCCAACAACCTTACGACCATCAAGTGGTTCTTCCAAAGTCCATACTTTGTTTTCATACATGGATCCTCTCTCGGATTTTATGGCCTCGAGCCATTCATCGGAATCCAGGCCCACCATCGCTTCTCCATAGTTCGTAGGTTCATTGTTGTCTAGCAACATGACCTCCAAGATAGGATTACCGTACCACTCCGAAGCAGTACGTGTCCTTGTCGACCTACGAGGTTCGGTAGTGACTTGATCCAAAGTTTCATGATCACTATCATCAGCTTCCACTTCAGTTGGTGTAGGTGCCACAGGAACAACTTCCTGTGCCCTGCTACACACTGGTTGAAGTGATGGTTCAATAACCTCATCAAGTCTCCACCATCCTCCCACTCAATTCTTTCAAGAGAAACCTTTCCTCGAGAAAGGACCCGTTTCTAGAAACAATCACTTTTGCTTCCGGATCTGAAATAGGAGGTATACCCAACTGTTTTTGGTGTCCTATGAAGATGTATTTATCCGCTTTGGGTTCGAGCTTATCAGGATGAAACTTTTTCACATAAGCGTTGCAGCCCCAAACTTTCAAGAAACGACAGCTTAGGTTTCTCTAAACCATAGTTCATACGGTGTCATCTCAACGGAATTACGTGGTGCCCTATTTAAAGTGAATGCGGTTGTCTCTAATGCCTAACCCATGAACGATAGTGGTAATTCGATAAGAGACATCATGGTATGCCCCATATCCAATAGGGTGCATCTATGATGTTCGGACACACCATCACACTATGGTGTTCCAGGCGGTGTTAGTTGTGAAACAATTTCCACAATGTCTCAATTGTGTACCAAACTCGCAACTCAGATATCCATCTCTATGATCATATCACAGACATTTTATCCTCTTGTCACGAAGATCTTCAACTTCACTCTGAAATTACTTGAACCTTTCAATAATTCAGACTTGTGTTTCATCAAGTAAATATACTCAACATCTACTCAAATCATCTGTGAAGTAAGAACATAACGATATCCACTGCATGCCTCAGCACTCATTGGGCTGCACACATCAAAATGTGTTACTTCCAACAAGTTGCTTTCTTGTTCCATCTTACTAAAAACGAGGCTTTTCAGTCATCTTGCCCATGTGGTATGATTTGCATGTCTCAAGTGGTTCAAAATCAAGTGAGTCGAAACGATCCATCTGCATGGAGTTTCTTCATGCATACATACCAATAGACATGGTTCGCATGTCTCAAACTTCTAAAAAACGAGTGAGTCCAAAGATCCATCAACATGGAGCTTCTTCATGCGTTTTATACCAATATGACTTACATGGCAGTGCCACAAGTAGGTGGTACTATCATTACTATCTTATATCTTTTGGCATGAACATGTGTATCACTATGATCGAGATTCAATAAACCATTCATTTTAGGTGCAAGACCATTGAAGGTATTATTAGAAAAAACAGAGTAACCATTATTCTCCTTAAATGAATAACGGTATTGCGATAGACATAATCCAATCATGTCTATGCTCAACGCAAACACCAAATAACAATTATTTAGGTTTAACACCAATCCCAATGGTAGAGGGAGCGTGCGATGTTTGATCACATCAGCCTTGGAAATACTTCCAACACATATCGTCACCTCGCCTTTAGCCAGTCTCCGTTTATTCCGTAGCCTTTTATTTCGAGTTACTAACACTTAGCAACTGAACCGGTATCTATTACCATGGTGCTACTAGGAGTACTAGTAGAGTACACATTAATATAATGTATATCCAATATACTTCTGTCGACCTTTCTTGCCTTCTTATCTACCAAGTATCTAGGGTGGTTCTGCTTCAGTGTCCGTTCCTCTCATTACAGAAGCACTTAGTCTCGGGTTTGGGTTCAACCTTGGGTTTCTTCACTAGAGCAGCAACTGATTTTCCGTTTCATGAAGTATCTGTTCTTGCCCTTGCCCTTCTTGAAACTAATGGTTTTACTAACCATCAACTATTGATGCTCCCACTTGACTTCTACTTTCGCGGCGTCAAACATCGTGAATAGCTCAAGGATCATCATATCTATCCCTGATATGTTATAGTTCATCATGAAGCTCTAATAGCTTGGTGGCAGTGACTGTGGAGAACCATCACTATCTCATCTGGAAGATTAACTCCCACTCGATTCAAGTGATTGTAGTACTCAGACAATCTGAGCACATGCTCAATGATTGAGGTTTTCTCCCTTAGTTTGCAGGTTAAGAAACTTGTCGGAGGTCTCATACCTCTTGACGTGGGCACGAGCCTGAAATCCCAATTTCAGCTCTTGGAACATCTCATATGTTCTGCGACATTTCAAAAATGTCTTCGGTGCCTCAATTCTAAACCATTTAACATTACCCACTGAACTATCACGTAGTCATCAAAACATGTATGTCAGATGTTCCCAACATCCACAAACGACGCTCGAGGTTCAGCACACCGAGCGGTGCATTAAGGACATAAGCCTTCTGTGCAGCAATGAGGACAAGCCTCAGTTTACGGACCCAGTCCGCATAATTTCTACTATCAACTTTCAACTATATTTTCTCTAGGAACATATCTAAAACAATAGTACTAAAACGCGAGCTACGATATAATTTGCAAAGACCTTTTGACTATGTTCAAGATAATTAAGTTCATCTAATGAACTCCCACTCAGATAGACATCCCTCTAGTCATCTTAAGTGATACATGATCCGAGTCAACTAGGCCGTGTCCGATCATCACGTGAGACGGACTAGTCATCATCGGTGAACATCTTCATGTTGATCGTATCTACTATACGACTCATGTTCGACCTTTCGGTCTCTTGTGTTCCGAGGCCATGTCTGTACATGCTAGGCTCGTCAAGTCAACCTAAGTGTTTTGCGTGTGTAAATCTGGCTTACACCCGTTGTATGTGAACGTAGAATCTATCACACCCGATCATCACGTGGTGCTTCGACACAACGAACTTCCGCAACGGTGCACAGTTAGGGGGAACACTTTCTTGAAATTATTATGAGGGGTCATCTTATTTACTACCGTTGTTCTAAGCAAATAAGATGCATAAACATGATAAACATCACATGCAATCAAAAAGTGACATGATATGGCCAATATCATTTTGCTCCTTCTGATCTCCATCTTTGGGGCTCCATGATCATCATCGTCACCGGCATGACACCATGATCTCCATCATCGTGTCTCCATGAAGTTGTCTCGCCAACTATTACTTCTACTACTATGGCTAACGGTTTAGCAATGAAGTAAAGTAATTACATGGCATTATTCAGTGACATGCAGGTCATACAATAAATAAAGACAACTCCTATGGCTCCTGCCGGTTGTCATACTCATCGACATGCAAGTCGTGATTCCTATTACAAGAACATGATCAATCTCATACATCACATATCATTCATCACATTCTTTTGGCCATATCACATCACATACCATACCATGCAAAAACAAGTTAGACGCCCTCTAATTGTTGTTTGCATGTTTTACGTGGTTGCTATGGGTTTCTAGCAAGAACGTTTCTTACCTATGCAAAAGCCACAACGTGATATGCCAATTGCTATTTACCCTTCATAAGGACCCTTTTTTCATCGAATCCGATCTGACTAAAGTGGGAGAGGCTGGCACCCGCTATAGCCACCTTATGCAACAAGTGCATGTCAGTCGGTGGAACCTGTCTCACGTAAGTGTACGTGTAAGGTCGGTCCGGGCCGCTTCATCCCACAATACCGTCGAAACAAGATAGGACTAGTAACGGTAAGCATATTGAACAAAATCAACGCCCACAACAACTTGTGTTCTACTCATGCATAGAATCTACGCAATAAACCTGGCTCGGATACTGTTGGGGAACGTAGCAGAAATTCAAAATTTTCTATGCATCACCAAGATCAATCTATGGAGTTATATAAACAAGAGAGGGAGAGGATGAGTGCATCTTCATACCCTTGAAGATCGCGATGTGGCAGCATTACAAGAACGCGGATGAGGGAGTCGTACTCGCGGCGATTCAAATCGCGGAAGATCCGATCTAACGCCGAACGGACGGCGCCTCCGCGTTCAACACACGTACAGCCCGGGGACGTCTCCTCCTTCTTGATGCAGCAAGGGGAGAGGAGAAGTTGAGGGAGAGATCCGGTAGCACGATGGCGTGGTGGTGGAGCTTGCAGTTCTCCAGCAGGGCTTCGCCAAGCACTACCGAGGAGGAGGTGGAGTTAGAGAGGGGGAGGGCTGCGCCAGGGGCAAGGGTGAAGCTCCCATGCGCCGCCCCATTATATATAGGGGTGAAGGGGGCTGGTTTCTTGCCCTCCAAGTCCATTGGGGCGTTGGCAAAGGTGGGAGGAAAGAAATCCCATCATTTCCTTCCCCACCGATTGTTATCCCCCCTTTTTAGGGATCTTGATCTTATCCCTTCGGGATATGATCTTATTCCTTATAAGGGGGGATCTTGGTGCACCTTGACCAGGGGTGTGGGGCCTTTCCCCCACTACCCACGTTCATGTGGGTCCCCCCATGCAGTTGGCCCCACTCCGGAACCTTCTAGAACCTTCACGGTACAATACCGAAAAATCCCGAACATTTTCCGGTGGCCAAAATAGGACTTCCCATATATAAATCTTTACCTCCGGACCATTCCGGAACTCCTCATGACGTCCGGGATCTCATCCGGGACTCCGAAAAACATTCGGTAACTGCACACTAATTCCCATAACAAGTCTACTGTCACCGAACCTTAAGTGTGTAGACCCTACGGGTTCGGGAATCATGCAGACATGACCGAGACAGCTCTCTGGCCAATAACCAACAGCGGGATCTGGATACCCATGTTGGCTCCCACATGTTCCACGATGATCTAATCGGATGAACCACGATGTCAAGGATTCAAGCAATCCCGTATACAATTCCCTTTGTCAATCGGTACGTTACTTGCCCGAGATTCAATCGCCGGTATCCCAATACCTCGTTCAATCTCGTTACCGGTAAGTCACTTTACTCGTTGCATAATGCATGATCCTGTGACTAACTAGTTAGTCACATTGAGCTCATTACGATGATGCATTACCGAGTGGGCCTAGAGATACCTCTCCGTCATACGGAGTGACAAATCCCAGTCTCGATTCATGCCAACCCAACCGACACTTTTGGAGATACCTGTAGTGCACCTTTATAGCCACCCAGTTACGTTGTGTCGTTTGGTACACCCAAAGAATTCCTATGGTATCCGAGAGTTGCACAATCTCATGGTCTAAGGAAATGATACTTGACATTAGAAAAGCTCTTAGCAAACGAACTACACGATCTTGTGCTATGCTTAGGATTGGGTCTTGTCCATGACATCATTCTCCTAATGATGTGATCCCGTTATCAATGACATCCAATGTCCATGATCAGGAAACCATGACCATATGTTGATCAACGAGCTAGTCAACTAGAGGCTCACTAGGGACATGTTGTGGTCTATGTATTCACACATGTATTACAGTTTCCAGTTAATACAATTATAGCATGAACAATAGACAATTATCATGAACAATGAAATACAATAGTAACCATTTTATTATTGCCTCTAGGGCATATTTCCACTAGGTAATACCCTACTTCCTGCTTCATTGATCTTGATGATATGAGTATTACAAGAGTTGATCTACCACGAGATCATAGAGGCTAAACCCTAGAAGCTAGCCTATGATTATGATTGTTGTTGTCCTACGGACTAAACCCTCCGGTTCATATAGACACCGGAGGGGGCTAGGGTTACATAGAGTCGGTTACAGAGAAGGAGATCTACATATCCGAATTTCCAAGCTTGTCTTCCACGCAAAGGAGAGTCCCACCCGGACACGGGACGAAGTCTTCAATCTTGTATCTTCATAGTCCAACAGTCCGGCCAAAGCATATAGTCCGGTTGTCCGAGGACCCCCTAATCCAGGACTCCCTCAGTAGCCCCTGAACCAGGCTTCAATGACGATGAGTCCGGCGCGCAGATTGTCTTCGGCATTGCAAGGCGGGTTCTTCTCCAAATCCAGACTACCTGTTGCAACGAGTAGTGTCCGGCTTCCCATTAATGTTGCACTCCTCGGCTTCTGTGCTTTAATAATGGCAATCTCCATGTGTCGAGAAATACGTCTCCGTCGTATCTATAATTTTTGATTGTTCCATGCCAATATTCTACAACTTTCATATACTTTTGGCAACTTTTTATACTATGTTTTGGGACTAACATATTGATCCAGTGCCTAGTGCTAGTTCCTGTCTGTTGCATGTTTTATGTTTCGCAGAAACCCCATATCAAAAGGAGTCCAAACGGGATAAAAACGGACGGAGAATTATTTTGGAATATTTTTGATTTTTGGGAAGTAAAATCAACGCGAGATGGTGCGTGAGGTGGCCACGAGACAGGGGCCCATGCCCACTCCAAGTGGGTGCGCCCGCCACCCTCATGGTCCCCTCGTAAGGCGGTTGATGCCCTTCTTTGGCCGCAAGAAAGCTAATTTTTGGAAAAAGATCTGGGCGAAGGTTTCAATCCAATCGGAGTTATGGATCTCCGGATATAAAAGAAACGGTGCCAGGGTAGAAGTCCAGAATGCAGAAATAGAGAGAGACAGAGAGATAGATCCAATCTCAGAGGGGCTCTCTCCCCTCCCATGCCATGGGAGCCAAGGAACGGAGGGGAAACCCTTCTCCCATCTAGGGAGAAGGTCAAGGAAGAAGAAGAAGAAGGGGGGCTCTCTCCCCCTTGCTTCCGGTGGCGCCAGAGCGCTGCCGGGGGCCATCATCATCACCGCGATCTTCACCAACACCTATGCCATCTTCACCAACATCTCCATCACCTTTCCCCATCTATATTCAGAGGTCCACTCTCCGGCAACCCGATGTACCCTCTACTTGAACATGGTGCTTTATGCTTCATATTATTATCCAATGATGTGTTGCCATCCTATGATGTCTGAGTAGATTTTCGTTGTCCTATCGGTGATTGATGAATTTCTATGATTGGTTTGAGTTGCATGTTTTATTATTGGTGCTGTCCTATGGTGCTCTCCGTGTCGCGCAAGCGTGAGGGATCCCCGCTGTAGGGTTGCAATATGTTCATGATTTGGTTATGGTGGGTGGCGTGAGTGACAGAAGCACAAACCCGAGTAAGTAGGTTGTTTGCGTATGGGATAAAGGGGACTTGATACTTTAATGCTATGGTTGAGTTTTACCTTAATGATCTTTAGTAGTTGCGGATGCTTGCTAGAGTTCCAATCATAAGTGCATATGATCGAAGAAGAGAAAGTATGTTAGCTTATGCCTCTCCCTCAAATAAAATTGCAATAGTGATTACCGGTCTAGTAACGTAGTCAATTGCTTAGGGACAATTCCACAACTCCTACCACCACTTTTCCACACTCGCTATATTTAATTTATTGCTTCTTATCTAAACAGCCCCTACTTTTTATTTACGTGTTCTTTATTATCTTGCAAACCTATCTTATCACACCTACAAAGTACTTCTAGTTTCATACTTGTTCTAGGTAAAGCGAACGTCAAGCGTGCATAGAGTCGTATCAGTGGCAGATAGGACTTGAGAGAATATTTGTTCTACCTTTAGCTCCTCGTTGGGTTCGACACTCTTACTTATCGAAAGAGGCTACATTGATCCCGTATACTTGCGGGTTATCAAGACCTTTTTCTGGCGCCGTTAACAGGGAGTCATAGCATGGGGGTGAATAGTCTCATGTGTGCTTGTTTGCTTTATCACTAAGTAATTTTTATTTGTTGTTTTTAGTTGTTTTCTATCTTTAGTTATGGGTAGGAAACGCAAAATACCAAAAAAATTAGTTGTACCTACTACACCAATGGTTGAAGAACCACTCAAAACTATCACACTCCTGAAGTTTTTTACTTGGATCATCTTCGATCCCTTTGTGCTCGTGCTGAAACCCCAACTAGCTTAGTTGAGGGCAAATCTCTAGATGAGCATGCTTGTTATGTGCGACACCGTACATCTGAAAAAGGGAAACTTTTACTAGATCAAATTCATCGTTTGCAATGCTATGCTTGGACTTTATGTGAATTATATGATGTTACTTGTTGTTCTGAAAACCCTAAGAAACACCTTCCCTACCAATGCTTGTTTAGTGATAATGGAATCGTATCTTCGTATGCTAAGGGTGTTTATAATTACTATGATGTTCAACAAATTGAAGAATTTTTTGCTTTTAAGGGTGCTTATGAAATTGCTTCTTTGATTGAAAAATATGATGCTACTCTCTACAAATCTGAAAATTTTGCCATACTTGAATATTGTTATGATAATTATGCTTCTAATGCCTATGTTAAACTATATATTGAGGACTCCTCCGCTATCCAAGAAGAGACTAATATTTTGCAGGAGTCTATGGAAGAAGAAATTACTGAAACTGTGTGCTCATTGGAAGAAAAGGATGACGAGGAGAGCGAAGAACAAAAGGAGGAAGAGCGGATTAGCTACCCGGTCCCACCTTCTAATGAGAGTAACTCTTCAACTCATACATTGTTTAATTTCCCTTCGTGCTTACCGAAGGATGATTGCTATGATGATTGTTATGATCCCGTCGATTCTCTTGAAATATCCCTTCTTGATGATGCTTGCTATGCTTGTGGCCAAGATGCCAATATGAATTGTGCTTATGGAGATGAACTTGATATAGTTCCTTATGTTAAACATGAAATTTTTGCTATAGCACCCATGCATGATAGTCCTATTATCTTTTTGAATTCTCCAAACTACACTATATCGGAGAAGTTTGTGCTTACTAAGGATTACGTTGATGGGTTGCCTTTTACCATTGCACGTGATAATTTTGATAGATATAATATGCATGTGCTTGCTGCTCCTACTTGCAACTATTATGAGAGAGGAACTATATCTCCACCTCTCTATGTTTCCAATATGATAAGATTACAAGAAACTGTTTATACTATGCATTGGCCTTTACTTGGTGTGCATGAATTGTTCTTTTATGACATGCTGATGCATAGGAAGAGAGTTAGACTTTGTTGTTGCATGATATATGTTACTTTGTGATCACTACTAAATTACATATCATTGTTAATTAAAATTGGCTTTGATATACCTTGGGATCCGGGTGGATTCATTATTTGAGCACTATATGCCTAGCTTAATGGCTTTAAAGAAAGCGCTGCCAGGGAGACAACCCGGAAGTTTTAGAGAGTCATTTATTTCTATTGTGTTCTTTTATATAGTCTAAAAATAAAAAAATAAAGAGGGGAACCTAAAACTTTTCAAAAAGGAAAGTGAAAGTGAGAAAGACAAGCATTGTTGAAGTGGGAGCTAGCCTTGAACTTTGTTCATGCTCACAGAAACTTTGTGAATCTTGATTACAGAAACTTTTCAACAAAAATAATTATCCCCTTGTACAATTCCATTGTATTATAAAAATAATGTGCCAAGGTTTGCCTTTAGGATGTTTACAATGCTTGTTGGTTTGTATGGTGCAGGACAGAAACTTTGGCTGTAGTGCGCGATTTTACATTTTTTACTGGAACGTCAAATGGTTCTGATTCCTTTTGCACTGTCTTTCTGTACAAATTGTTTATTGTTCCTAATATTTGTAGAATTTTTGGGGTACCATAAGTATGGTGAATTTTCAGATTCCTACAGACTGTTCTGTTTATGACAGATTCTGTTTTTGATGCATAGTTTGCTTGTTTTTATAAATCTATCAATTTATATCAGTGGATTGAAGCCATGAAAAAGTTATATTACAGTAGACACAATGCAAAAACAAAATATGAATTGGTTTACAACCATACTTAGAGTAGTGATTTGCTTTATTATACTAACGGATCTTACCGAGTTTTTTGTTGAAGTTTTGTGTGGATGAAGTGTCTAATCGAGGATGTCTCGATATGAGGAAAAGGAAGAGAGGCAAGAGCTCAATCTTGGGGATGCCCGATGCACCCCAAGTAAATATTCAAGGATACTCAAGCTTCTAAGCTTGGGGATACCCCGGAAGGCATCCCCTCTTTCTTCAACAAGTACCGGTATGTTTTTGGATTCGTTTCGTTCATGCGATATGTGCAAGTCTTGGAGCGTCTTTTGCATTTAGTTTTCACTTTTCTTTTATGCACCATGCTGGCATGAGATAGTCCTTGGTTGATTTATAGAATGCTAATTGCACTTCACTTAAATCTTTTGAGTATGGCTTTATAGAATGTTTCATGTGCTTCACTTATATCATTTGAAGTCTGGATTGCCTGTTTCTCTTCACATAGAAAACCGCCATTTGTAGAATACTCTTTTGCTTCACTTATATTTGTTAGAGCGTGTGCATATCTTTTGTAGAAAGAATTAAACTCTCTTGCTTCACTTATATCTATTTAGAGAGATGACATGAATTGGTCATTCACATGGTTAGTCACAAAATCCTACATAAACTTGTAGATCGCTGAATATGTTATGTTTGATTCCTTGCAATAGTTTTGCTATATAAAGATTGTAATATTAGAGTCATGCTAGTGGGTGGTTGTGGATTGTAGAGACACTTCTGTTGAGGTTTGCAAGTCCCGTAGCATGCACATACGGTAACCGTTGTGTGACAAATTTGAAGCATGGGGTGTTTCTTTGATTGTCTTCCTTATGAGTGGCGGTCGGGGACGAGCGATGGTCTTTTCCTACCAATCTATCCCCCTAGGGGCATGAGTAGTAGTAATTTGCTTTGAGGGCTAATAAACTTTTGCAATAAGTATATGAGTTCTTTATGACTAATGTGAGTCCATGGATTATACGCACTTTTACCTTTCCATCATTGCTAGCCTCTTCGGTACCGTGCATTGCCCTTTCTCACCTCGAGAGTTGGTGCAAACTTTGCAGGTGCATCCAAACCTTGTGATATGATACGCTCTATCACACATAAGCTTCCTTATATCTTCCTCAAGACAGCCACCATACCTACCTATTATGGATTTCCATAGCCATTCCGAGATATATTGCCATGCAACTTCCATCATCATCATATACATGACTTGAGCATTCATTGTCATATTGCCTTGCATGATCGTAAGATAGCTAGCATGATGTTTTCATGTCTTGTCCGTTTTTTGATGTCATTGCTACACTAGATCTTTGCACATCCCGGTACACCGCCGGAGGCATTCATATAGAGTCATATCTTTGTTCTAGTATCGAGTTGTAATATTGAGCAGTAAGTAAATAAAAGTGTGATGATCATCATCATAGAGCAATGCCCCATGAAAAAAAATAAAAAAATAAAAAAGGAGAGGCCAAAGAAGCCTAAATAAAAAAAAGGGGGCCAAAGAAGCCCGCAAAAAGAAAAAGAAAAAAGAATAAAAAAATAAAAAAATAAAAGGGGAAATGTTAGTATCATTTTTCCACACTTGTGCTTCAGAGTAGCACCATGTTCTTCATATAGAGAGTCTCCTGTGTTATCACTTTCATATACTAGTGGGAATTTTCATTATAGAACTTGGCTTGTATATTCCAACGATGGGCTTCCTCAAATGCCCTAGGTCTTCATGAGCAAGCAAGTTGGATGCACACCCACTTAGTTTCTTTTGTTGAGCTTTCATACACTTATAGCTCTTAGTGCATCCGTTGCATGGCAATCCCTACTCCTCGTAGTGACATCAATTGATGTGCATCTCCATAGCCCGTTGATTAGCCGCGTCGATGTGAGATTTTCTCCCTTTTTGTCTTCTCCACATAAACCCCCACCATCATATTCTATTCCACCTATAGTGCTATCCATGGCTTGCACTCATGTATTGCGTGATGGTTGAAAAAGCTGAAGCGCGTAAAAAGTATGAACCAATTGCTCGGCTTGTCATCGGGGTTGTGCATGATGGGAGCATTTTGTGTGACGAAAATGAAGGATGACCAAACTATATGATTTTTTAGGGATAAGCTTGCTTTGGCCATGTTGTTTTGAAAAGACATGATTGCTTTATTAGTACGCTTGAAGTATTGTCATTTTTTATGTCAAATGATAGACTATTGCTTTGAATCACTCGTGTCTTAATATTCATGCCATGATTAGATATATGATCAAGATTATGCTAGGTAGCATTCCACATCAAAAATTATATTTTTTATCATTTACCTACTCGAGGACGAGCAGGAATTAAGCTTGGGGATGCTGATACATCTCCGTCGTATCTATAATTTTTGATTGTTCCATGCCAATATTATTCAACTTTCATATACTTTTGGCAACTTTTTATACTATTTTTGGGACTAACATATTGATCCAGTGCCCAATGCCAGTTTCTGTCTTTTGCGTGTTTTATGTTTCGCAGAAACCCAATGTCAAACGGAATCCAAACGGGATAAAAATGGACGAAGAATTATTTTGGAATATTTGTTATTTTTGGGAGAGAATCAACGCGAGATGGTGCCCGAGGTGGCCACGAGACAGGGGCCCATGCCCACTCCAGGTAGGCATGCCCCCACCCTCCTGGGCCCCTTGTAAGGCGGTTGATGCCCTTCTTTGGCCTCAAGAAAGCTAATTTTTGAAAAAAGATCTGGGCGAAGGTTTCAATCCAATCGGAGTTACGGATCTCCGTATATATAAGAAACGGTGCCAGGGCAGAATTCCGAAAGCAGAAACAGAGAGAGACAGAGAGACAGATCCAATCTCGGAGGGGCTCTCACCCCTCCCACGCCATGGGAGCCAAGGACCAGAGGGGAAAACCTTCTCCCATCTAGGGAGAAGGTCAAGGAAGAAGAAGAAGAAGGGGGGCTGAGGGAGTCCCGGATTAGGGGGTGTCCGGATGACAGGACTATGACCTTTGGCCGGACTCCCGGACTATGAAGATACAAGATTGAAGACTTCGTCCCGTGTCCGGATGGGACATTCCTTGGCGTGGAAGGCAAGCTTGGCGGTACGGATATGTAGATATCCTCCCATTGTAACTGACTCTGTGTAACCCTAGCCCTGTCCAGTGTCTATATAAACCGGAGAGTTTTAGTCCGTAGGACGAACAACAATCATACCATAGGCTAGCTTCTAGGGTTTAGCCTCTCTGATCTCGTGGTAGATCTACTCTTGTACTACCCATATCAACAATATTAATCAAGCAGGAGTAGGGTTTTACCTCCATCAAGAGGGCCCGAACGTGGGTAAAAACATCGTGTCCCTTGTCTCCTGTTACCATCCGCCTAGACGCACAGTTCAGGACCCCCTACCCGAGATCCGCCGGTTTTGACACCGACATTGGTGCTTTCATTGAGAGTTCCACTGTGCCGTCGCCATCAGGAAGGATGCCTCATCCCGTCTTTAAAGACGGCACTGTGGCTAAAGGAGCTTTGGCTATTGGCCAAACTCTCCGGCTAGGCGGTTTTCTTATGACCGCCTGTTCGGCTACCGCGTCGATGATGACTTCTCGGGTCATCGAAAGCAATCTCTACGTCAACTCGGAACTCGCCGAGCAGCTAGAGCCGATGGAGCTCTCTTCCTTAAACGAGCTCTTGGATCGCATCGCTGCCCTGGGAGTTGCTACAGACTATGATCAGATTGGGCTTAACCCGATCTGAGAGAGATTAACTCTCCCCAGGTCACCCACCACGTTGCAGTGGTGGAGGAACAATGCGGCAAGCCTTCATCTATCTTAAGGACTAGTTATGTCCGAATTCCCGATCCCTCCAAGCTGGATACCCGCGGAGGGTTGGACATCACTCAAGCCCTAAACCTAAAGTCAGGCAGCGGGCTAGATTCATTGGACAACATCCAAGAACCTAAGCTTTCGAGTTCAGAAACTCCTTGGCCCCTGAGCCTCAGATCGGGCGAGGTTCCGGATTTAACTCCACCCGCCCACCCAAACATAAGGGATCTATCGCAAATCCGGCAAGAGCCCACGGAAACAGTACACCATTACTGGGCCAGATTCCTACTGGTTATGAACAGGATAGAGGACTGCCATGAGGAGGATGCAATTTCATCCTTCTGCAATAATTGCACGGACATGGGAATCCTCAACGCCATAAGTCGCCATGAGATTACACGCTTCGCTGACTTGGCATCCATAGTACGAAAATACTGTGCGATGGAAAGTGTCTGGAAAACCGAAATAAAATTCTGGGACGATCCGGCCCTGAATACAACCCCAGTCCGAAATAAAACGGTGCATTATCGCCAGGCACCCAGGTCAAACACCAAAAAACAAAAACCCTCTATAGGGCATGGAACCGTACTGGAGGGATGGCTCAATGGACCCTGTAAAATTCATAGTACAAAGGGCGCCGCACCAACTCACAGCCTTAGAGCATGTTGGATACTCCGACAGGTGGCCAAAAGTGGCGAGGAGCTTTTAACTCCAGAATTCACAGAGCACCACCCCAGGGATACCAGTACGGTATTAACAATCTTCGAGACTTTCACATCAAATAATATGCGGAAACGAACACTCCGCAGCCTTGCCGAAGTCTACCAAGTAGCAACAATAAACCCATGGAGTGACACGGCTATTACCTTTAATGCCAGTGATGAACCTAAATTCCGAACAACCCGAGCACTAGCTACATTGGTCCTCAGTCCGATAGTGGACGGCTTTCGACTTACCAAGGTACTCATGGACGGTGGTAGCGGATTAAACCTCATTTACGAGGAAACCCTTCGAGAAATGGAAATAGACTGGAGCCGCATTGAGCGAAGCAACACAACCTTTAGAGGAATAATCCCCAGTCGGGAAGCATGTTGTATAGGAAAAATCACACTAGATGTGGTGTTCGGCACGCTGAATAATTACAGATCCGAGGAGGTCACGTTCCAAGTGGCCCCGTTCAGCAGCGGATACCACGCTCTATTAGGGCGAGAGGCATTCACAATTTTTCAAGATATACCCCATTACGGGTACATGAAGCTCAAAATTCCCGGACCCAACGGGATCATCACTCTTGCTAGTGACCCGGACATAGCACTCCGCACCGAAAACAAGACAGCCGCACTGGCCCTTGAGGCACTATCCGAAGACCTAGCAGCCGAAGAACTGACTGCGCTGTGCTCCATGGTGAACAAGGACGACGTAATACTCAATAAAAGATCCAAGTCCACCTCCTTTAAACCGGCGGACGAAATAGTCAAATTCCAAGTCCATCCAACAGACCCTACAAAAACGGCCTCCATCGGGGCGCAATTAAACCTTGATGTAGAGGCCGCACTACGAGAATTCCTACGCGAAAATTGGGACATTTTTGCCTGGCACCCTTCACACATGCCAGGAATCCCACACAGGCTAGCCGAGCACAGCCTAAACATCGTAAAAGGATTCAAGCCAATCAAGCAAGCTCTTCGGCGTTTCTCTGAGCCTAAGAGACAAGCCATGGGAGAGGAGCTAGCCAAACTACTAGAGGCCGAATTCATCAGAGATATAAGATATCCGGATTGGATAGCAAACCTGGTGATGGTACCAAAGAAGGACAAATCCTGGCGCCTATGCATCAATTTCAAGGACATCAACAAGGCTTGCCCAAAGGATCCCTTCCCCTCCCCCGCATCGATCAAATTATCGACGCCACCGCAGGACACGATTCATTGTGTTTCCTCGACGCATACTCCGGCTACCATCAAATTAAGATGGCAGAGCCAGACCAAGCCGCAACGACATTCATCACCCCATACGGCCCATTCTGCTTCAACACAATGCCCTTCGGGCTCAAAAACGCCGGCGCAACATATCAGCGCATGATTCAGACATGTCTGGCAAACCAGATCAGTAAAACAGTGGAGGCATACGTAGATGACGTGGTCGTCAAAACCAAGCATATCGAAACTCTAGTACACGACTTGAGGCTCACATTCGATAACCTCCGAACATATGACATCAAGCTTAACCCGGAAAAATGCGTTTTTGGCGTACCAGCCGGAAAGCTCTTGGGCTTCATCGTATCCGATAGAGGAATTAAAGCAAACCCAGCCAAGATCCGAGCTTTTTCACAATTGGATATTCCAAAGGACCTCAAACAAATACAAAAATTGACTGGATGTGTGGCGGCTCTAAGCCGCTTTATCTCCCGCTTGGCAGAAAAGGCATTACCCCTTTATCGCCTCCTCCGGCGCACCGAACACTTCGAGTGGACGGATGCTGCCATGGCCGGACTCGAAGAAATAAAAGCCATATTGGCAACAAACCCAGTCCTAGCCGCGCCTAACATCGGCGAACCAATGATATTATACATTGCAGCAACTCATCAAGTTGTAAGCACAGTACTCATCGTCAAACGGGAAACGGACGGACACAAATTCCCCCTTCAAAAGCCACTTTACTACATGTCCACTATCCTCACTCCATGCAAGTCACGGTACCCGCATTATCAAAAGATAGCGTATGCGGTGTTTATGGCATCCCGGAAGCTGCGACACTACTTTCAAGAGTGTTCAATAACAGTAGCCTCCGAAGTACCTCTTAACGACATTATAAACAACCGCGACGCGACGGGCCGGATTGCCAAATGGGCTATTGAGCTCCTCCCGTTCGACATAACCTACAAGCCACGGCGATCCATCAAGTCGCAAGTTTTGGCCGACTTCATCACCGAATGGACTGAAGCCGAACTCCCTAAAGAGTACGACACATATTCCAATTGGGTCATGCACTTCGACGGCTCCAAAATGTTAGCTGGTCTGGGGGCTGGCGTCATTTTGACGTCCCCAACAGAAGATATAGTTCAATACGTACTCTAGATAATGTATACAGACTCCAATAACGCAGCCGAATACGAGGCCCTTCTACACGAGCTCCGGATGGCAGTCTCCATGGGCATTCAACGTCTAGAGGTGCGTGGGGACTCAAACCTCGCAATATCCCAAATAAATGGAGACTTTGACGCCAAGGATCCAAAAATGGCAGCTTATCACAATGCCGTCCTAAAAATGTCAGCTCGGTTCGAAGGGCTCGAATTTCACCATATAGCCCGGGAAAACAATCAGGCAGCAGACGTCTTGGCACGCATTGGCGCAAAGCGTGATGCAGTCCCCCCCCAACATTTTCCTGTAAAGGCTATTCAAGCCATCCGTATCATGGGAAGGGGAATCCAGAAATCACAGCCCGGACCCAGCCGCACCGCCTGACTCTGAACACTCTGACACAACGGGAGGCCCGGCCAACGAAGTAACATCCTCAGCCCACGTAATAATGGCAGTCATTGCCCCGTGGACAGAACCATTCCTAGCCTACTTAACTAGGTAGGAAGTTCCCGAGGACCAAAATGAGCATAGTTTGGCGATCTAAAGCCTATAAAGTCCACGAAGGAGAGATTTATAAGAAAAGCACCACCGGAGTCCTTCAATGGTGTATCTCCGAAGAGGAAGGGTTGAACCTTCTGGCTGAAATTCATGCCGGACTCGGCGGGCACCACGCCACAGCCCGGGCCCTTGTAAGCAAGGCCTTCCGTACAGGATTTTATTGGCCGACGGCCCGGGCAGATGCTCAGGATCTAGTCCAACGATGCGTCGGTTGCCAGCTCTTTGCTAACCGAAGCCACATGCCACCCACCGCCCTCCAAACTATACCCATCACATGGCCCTTTGCAGTCTGGGGGCTTGACATGGTCGCACCCCTTAAAAGGGGAACCCACAAGCAAAAATACTTACTGGTCATGGTGGACAAATTCACCAAATGGATAGAGGCCAAGCCTGTTAAGACGGCCGAATCCGGACTGGTGATAGACTTCCTATCAGGGGTCGTACATCTTTACGGTGTCCCCCACAACATCATCACTGATAACGGCACGGACTTTATGGCCAACGAGGTCAAACTCTAGTGCAAAACATGGGCATCAAGCTCGACTACGCTTCAGTCTATCACCCACAAACTAACGGTCAAGTCGAGCGAGCAAATGGTCTAATCATGAGCGGATCAAAACCAGGTTAGTGCGATCCCTCAAGGAATCTAATACACACTGGGTAGAGGAGCTCGACTCCGTACTCTGGGGGCTGCGGACCACGCTGAATCGCACTACCGGATTCACACCATTCTTTATGGTATACGGCGCAGAGGCAGTTCTGCCCTGCGACATAATTCATGACTCACCTCGCGTGCGCATGTACGAAGAAAGAGAAGCCAAACTCGATTGGCAGGACAGTTTAGACGCCTTGGAGGAGGAGCGCAACGTGGCCAAAGCCCATTCCGCATTCTATCAACAGCAGGCTCGAAGATATCAAAGCAGAGAAGTACGGGCCAAAACTTATAATATTGGCGAATTAGTTCTACGCCTGCCGGACAAGAAAAAGGACAAACTCAAGCCAAAATGGGAAGGTCCCTTCATAATTGACCAAGTCCTAACTGGTGGAGCGTACCGTCTGCGAGATGCGTCGGACAACCGACTCGAGCCGAACCCATGGAACGCAGCCCGTCTTCGAAGATTCTACGCCTAGCGCCGGACTCTGTGTTCGTCTCCTTCCTCTGTCTATTTTTTACATATTAGCTGTATTATATTTCTCTCCTTCTCCCTCCTTTTCTTTTACAGCCTTTGAGGGCTTGTTTGCACCTCATTCGCAAACACTTGACGCGCTATCCGTGCTCATTATACCTGGGGGCTTCTTTAACAGAAGCTTGTTTATACGAGCCTCATGCCCAACACATGTGTCACACTTCCGCATGTACCTTTTATTCACCATTATATGCATCGATATGACTTAAGTTTTGGCCAAGCTAGGTTGCCTGGCCCCTGTGCTTACCCCTACGTTCCCGATTGTTCGGCTAGGTGGTAAAGGGACCACCTCTGCGATTGTTACTGTCGGGTCAGCCGGATGTGTACCTCAGACTGGGTGAAGCCGAAAGCTAGCGTTCTTAAGGGAATATTCGGTCGGTGAACTAAAAGATGATTTTTACCTCGTTTATTTATCCACCCCAGATGCTTTTCTGCTTTTTTCGCAGTTCGGACATGCACTTTAGGGCATGTCTCCCAGGGAAAGGAACCCCTAACGGAACTATTCTCCCTGGAAGATGTTTCTTACTAGCCATGTAATATAACATAACTAGTTGGGCACTTGTCTGATAAAGCACTAATGACCCCTACGCCTGGTCTCCATGCATGCCCCGGTTCTTCCATAACCGAGAGGGTATTCGGACACACTCCAGACTATCGGGTCCCGAGGTTGAAGCGAAAAGGTCCGCCATGACAAACGATCTACAATCCGGCTAGAAGGCATTTTACATGTCATTTTAAATTACACAGTCAATGTGACTGGGTATATTCCACTTCAATACCATCCAACAGGCTGTTTAGGTTACAGTCCTGTTGGGAATATTTGGCGGCCAACTCTACCTGGCCGTACACTAAACTGACAGGGATCTCCTTCCCATCGGGCCCTACAGGTCCGACCTCGGCCATGTGGTTTGGGTCAGCCTTCATGTACCGCGTCTTCACCATGGCCCAGGCCTCCATGGTGCCTTGACGGCAGGCCGATATCTTCCATAATCGGAAGCGCCGCCATTCTCCCTTCAGCTTCTCTGCAAGCTCTCCAAGGCCTTCGGGCATGGAGACGGACGGCCACAAGGCCTGGGCGACGCCTTGCGTCACCTGCCGAACTCGTTCGTGTAGTTGTGAGAGCTCGGGAAGAAGGTCACCCGTAGAACCGGGCATTTCCTCCGCAGGTCGACCCGTCAGCATACCTACAGACATAAGTCTGTCAATCGACTTCCTCGCCGAACTCTTCTTTTCGTAGTTCATTCAAGCACTTACTAAAAATGCCGCATCGAAGCCGCCGATTCTCCTTCACAGAGTCCGACAGCTGAGCACGAACGTCCTTTAGTTCCTCGCCCAGCTGGGTGTTGGCATCTTGGAGCTTATTCTTCTCTTGCCTCACCCTCGTAAGCATGCTCTCACTGGCCTTTAACCGACGTAAGAGTTCTTGTTTGTCCGGATCCACTCCGGCGCCATCTGCGATGTTATTGTCAGACTTTTACACATGCCGCACTTTGCAACCTACTTATCTTTCGAAGCATATATTACCAAAGGGGGTCTCCTTGGCCTCCCCCGCCGCGGCTAGTGTGACCTCAAGTTGGGCTTTGCACTCTTCCAGCTCCTGGGACAGTTGGGTATTCTTTCCTGTAAGATCCTGCATAACAAGTGATCCTTAAATCAGTTATTCTAACTGTTTCAAGTCTCGGGGGCTACTGCTATATATAACCATCAAATTTTCTCACCCGTATGTCTTTTACATACTGCTCTGTGGCTCTGGCTAGACCATTTTGAGCGGCACGAAGGTATGCATCTCCCGTATTGAAGGCATCTAACGCCTCTTGGGAGAAACAAGCGTCACGAAGAACTGTCCGGCGACGCCTATGGTTCATGGCACTCTCCACCTCTGAATTGGTGGCAGACAGCCCATCCACATCCTCTGTCGGAAGAATGTCCGGTGTGCGCCTCGTGCTCGCCTCCACTTCCGGACCCGGCCTTGGAGCCTGGCCGGTGGAGGCGGGATCGGCAACCTCTCCGGATATAGTCCGGCGAGCGCTCTTTTTCCTGAAAAAGAGCATGAGCATTGGTACGCCTCGAGGGACAAAATGGCACGACTTACAGTTGCACCGGCGTCTCAATCCGGACCGCACTTCTTTTCAGCCTGCCGGACCTTGATGCCCCTTGTTGGCTAGCCACCGCAGGCTCGGCCCTCCGCCTCAAAGACTTCCCCTGCAAAGATGCCATCGGTATACGGTGATCAAAAATAAGCACGGATGAATCATTTTAAGAGTGCTGGGACTTCTGTCTTGGTTACTTGTGAGGCGGGAAGTAGTCCGGGATAATCGGCCGTAATGGCCACTAAGGTGTTGTCCTTGCTCAATTGATGAAACACCCCATCAATCAGCTCCACACATAAGTCCGGGTCCTCTTGGGAGTCCGGATCGAGGGACCGTTCCGGGTCCTCGGGTTGTGGAGGAGGGCTGTTTATCTCCTTTACGGTCTGGCGTAGCTCCTGCGTTGAAATTGCTAGACTAAGTACTTAAGTATGGGAATATGAAAATGGATGGGCAAGTGAAAGTGTTCGCTTACCCAGCTTGGAGGGTTGTACATAGAAAATCCACCCGTGGGTTGACTCGGAGGAATTCCTCCTCTTCTCCCTTGTAGAAAGAGGACAAGATCTTCATTAGAGTGGCAGCCGAATCCGGCCCCTTGCGGCCGCACCGGGTGGCATCGTCCTCCCCGTTGAAATCCGACATAGGTTGGCCTCTACACCCCCCCGCATAATGCATGTGGCCATGACCTCGATCATGGTCAGTCCGGAATGGGCTAACAACCTTATCCGGTTCATCAGGTAAAGGATGTCCTTGTCACCTTCCTTTTGAGGGCTCCGTGGACGCCAGCTTAGGTGCTTCTTCAGAGGAGCATTGTCGAACTCGGGGAGGCCGATCCGAACAGGGTCCGGCAGGGGGACGTCTTCTATATAAAACCATTCTGGAGGCCAGTCTTCAGACGCCTTCTTTGGGGTTCCGGATAGATATCCGGTCCGGGCGATGCACCATAGTTCGGCTCCGCCCACTTGATATATCGACCCCTCATGAGAATGGGGCACGAGGCAGAACAACTTCTTCCACAGCGTGAAATGAGCCTCGATACCCAAAAACAGCTCGCAAAGGGCTAAGAAGCCCGCAATATGCAATATGGATGCAGGCATAAGGCTGTGCAACTGGAGGCCGTAGAACTCTAGGAGCCCCCGGAGAAATGGATGAATTGGAAATTCGAGCCCTCTTATCAAATAAGGGACAAGGCATACCTGCTCTCATTTGGAGGGATTGGGGACGCTCTCCGCTTGCTCTCCACCATTATAGGTGGCGAGCCCGGCTCGAACTGGGACCATGTAGGCCGGGGGGAGTAACCCCTTGGCTTGGAGCGCCACTAGCTCGCTGTGCGGGACGGAGCATCTCTCCCAATATCCAGGCTGAGGACTGGGAGGGCGAGAGGAGGAGCTGCGTCGACCGGCCATAATGGAATGGATCTCAGTCGAATGCGCTCCGATGAAAGCTCACAAAGGGAGGATGGTGTGATTCAGATCTAAATCCCGGTCTCTTTTATAGGAAGCTCATTTGTGCAGCTAGGGAGGTAAATGAAAAAACACCCTGGCTTTTCGCATTCGTTTGACACATGGAAGATGGCCATTATTGGGCGCAGAAGCCAAGGAGCCCAACATTCACCAGAAGCCGGACACTATTCAACAAGTACATGGGATTTCGAGAAGAACCCGCCTTGCAATGCCGAAGACAAATTTGCGCGCCGGACTCATCGTCATTGAAGCCTGGTTCGGGGGCTACTGAGGGAGTCCCGGATTAGGGGGTGTCCGGATGACCGGACTATAACCTTTGGCCGGACTCCCAGACTATGAAGATACAAGATTGAAGACTTCTTCCCGTGTCCGGATGGGACATTCCTTGGCGTGGAAGGCAAGCTTGGTGATACGGATATGTAGATCTCCTCCCATTGTAACCGACTCTGTGTAACCCTAGCCCTCTCCGGTGTCTATATAAACCGGAGAGTTTTAGTCTGTAGGACGAACAACAATCATACCATAGGCTAGCTTCTAGGGTTTAGCCTCTCTGATCTCGTGGTAGATCTACTCTTGTACTACCCATATCATCAATATTAATCAAGCAGGAGTAGGGTTTTACCTCCATCGAGAGGGCCCGAGCCTGGGTAAAAACATCGTGTCCCTTGTCTCCTGTTACCATCCGCCTAGACGCACAGTTCGGGACCCCCTACCCGAGATCCGCCGGTTTTGACACCGACAGGGCCCCCCTCCCCCTTGCTTCCGGTGGCGCCGGAACGCCACCGGGGGCCATCATCATCACCGCGATCTTCACCAACAACTTCACCGCCTTCATCACCAACTCTTCCCCCCTCTATGCAGCGGTGTAACCCCTCTATTACCTGCTGTAATCTCTACTTAAACACGGTGCTCAACGCTATATATTATTTCCCAATGATGTATGGCTATCTTATGATGTTTGAGTAGATCCGTTTTGTCCTATGGGTTAATTGATGATCGTCATTGGTTTGAGTTGCATGTTTATTATTGGTGTTGTCCTATGGTGCTCTCCATGTCGCGCAAGCGTGAGGGATTCCCGTTGTAGGGTTTGCAATATGTTCATGATTTGCTTATGGTGGGTGGCATGAGTGAACAGAAGCACAGACCCGAGTAAGTAGGTTGTTTGCGTATGGGATAAAGGGGACTTGATGCTTTAATGCTATGGTTGGGTTTTACCTTAATGAATCTTTACTAGTTGCGGATGCTTGCTAGAGTTCCAATCATAAGTGCATATGATCCAAGAAGAGAAAGTATGTTAGATTATGCCTCTCCCTCAAATAGAATTGCAACAGTGATTACTGGTCTAAGTTATCGATTGCCTAGGGACAAATAACTTTCTCGTAACAAAAAGGCTCTCTACTAATATTTACTTTATTGCTTCTTTATCTAAACAGCCCCTACTTTTTATTTGCGTGTTCTTTATTATCTTGCAAACCTATCCAACAACACCTACAAAGTACTTCTACTTTCATACTTGTTCTAGGTAAAGTGAACATTAAGCGTGCATAGAGTCGTATCAGTGGCAAATAGGGCTTGAGAGGATATTTGTTCTACCTTTAGCTCCTCGTTGGGTTCGACACTCTTACTTATCGAAAGAGGCTACAACTATCCCGTATACTTGCGGGTCATCACACACCCACTTAATTTTCAATTTGAGCTTTCATACACTTATAGCTCTTAGTGCATCCGTTGCATGGCAATCCCTACTCCTCGCATTGACATCAATTGATGGGCATCTCCATAGCCCGTTTATTAGCCGCATCGATGTGAGACTTTCTCCCTTTTTGTCTTCTCCACATAACCTCCACCATCATATTCTATTCCACCGGTAGTTCTATATCCATGCCTCACGCTCATGTATTGCGTGAAGGTTGAAAAAGTTTGAGAATACTAAAGTATGAAACAATTGCTTGGCCGACACTGGGATAGGCATGAGGGGTAATTTGTGTTACGAAAAGGGAGCATACAAGACTATATGATTTTGTAGGGATAACGTTTTGGAAGCATTGATATTTTGAAAGACATGATTGTTTGTTGGGATGCCCTAAGTATTATTGTTTTTATGTCAAATGATAGACTATTGCTTTGAATCACTCGTGTCTTAATATTCATACCATGATTAGATATATGATCAAGATTATGCTAGGTAGCATTCCACATCAAAAAGTATCTTTTTTATCATTTACCTACTCGAGGACGAGCAGGAATTAAGCTTGGGGATGCTGATACGTCTCCGTCATATTTATAATTATTTATTGTTCCATGCCAATATTCTACAACTTTCATATACTTTTGGCAACTTTTTATACTATTTTTTGGGACTAACATATTAATCCAGTGCCCAGTGCCAGTTCCTATTTGTTGCATGTTTTATGTTTCGCATAAACCCCATATCGAACAGAGTCCAAATGGGATAAAAACGGACGGAGAATTATTTTGGCATATTTGTGATTTTTGGGAAGTAAAATCAACGCGAGATGGTGCCTGAGGTGGCCACGAGACAGGGGCCCACGCCCACTCCAGGTGGGCGCGCCCCACCCTCCTGGGGCCCTCGTAAGGCGGTTGATGCCCTTCTTTGGCTGCAAGAAAGCTAATTTTTGGGAAAAGATCTGGGCGAAGGTTTCAATCCAATCGGAGTTACAGATCTCCGGATATAAAAGAAAAGGTGCCAGGGTAGAATTCCAGAACGCAGAAACAGAGAGAGACAGAGAGATAGATCCAATCTCGGAGGGGATGTCGCCCCTCCCATGCCATGGGAGCCAAGGACCAGAGGGGAAACCCTTCTCCCATCTAGGGAGAAGGTCAAGGAATAAGAAGAAGAAGGGGGGCTCTCTCCCCTTGCTTCTGGTGGCACCGGAGCGCTGCCGGGGGCCATCATCATCACCGCGATCTTCACCAACACCTTCGCCATCTTCACCATCATCTCCATCACCTTCCCCCATCTATATTAAGCGGTCCACTCTCCCGCAACCTGCTGTACCCTCTACTTGAACATGGTGCTTTATGCTTCATATTATTATCCAATGATGTGTTGCCATCCTATGATGCCTGAGTAGATTTTCGTTGTCCTATCGGTGATTGATGAATTGCTATGATTGGTTTGAGTTGCATGTTTTATTGTTGGTGTTGTCCTATGGTGCTCTCCGTGTCGCGCAAGCTTGAGGGATCCCCGCTGTAGGGTTTGCAATATGTTCATGATTTGCTTATGGTGGGTGGAGTGAGTGGCAGAAGAATAGACCCGAGTAAGTAGGTTGTTTGCGTATGGGATAAAGGGGACTTGATACTTTAATGCTATGGTTGGGTTTTACCTTAATGATCTTTAGTAGTTGCGGATGCTTGCTAGAGTTCCAATCATAAGTGCATATGATCCAAGAAGAGAAAGTATGTTAGCTTATGCCTCTCCCTCAAATAAAATTGCAATAGTGATTACCGGTCTAGTAACGTAGTCAATTGCTTAGGGACAATTCCACAACTCCTACCACCACTTTTCCACACTCGCTATATTTACTTTATTGCTTCTTATCTAAACAGCCCCTACTTTTTATTTACGTGTTCTTTATTATCTTGCAAACCTATCTTATCACACCTACAAAGTACTTCCAGTTTCATACTTGTTCTAGGTAAAGCAAATGTCAAGCGTGCGTAGAGTCGTATTAGTGGCAGATAGGACTTGAGATAATATTTGTTCTACCTTTAGCTCCTCATTGGGTTCGACACTCTTAGTTATCGAAAGAGGCTACATTGATCCCGTATACTTGCGGGTTATCATCGAGCGAATGCGAGAAGTTGGGGCATTTTTACATTTGCCACCCTGACCATGTAAGTAAATCGTCTATTTAAAGAGACAGGGATCCTCAGATCCAAATCACACCATCCTCCCCTAGCGAGTATCCATCACAGCATGCCCGGAAGAAACCATCCCATCATGGCTGGCCGTCGCAGCTCCTCCTCTCGCTCACGTAGCACTAAGCCAGGCGATTGGGAGAAGTGTTCCGTCCCCCATAGCCGATTGGTAGAGTTACAGACCCAGGGGTTTCTCTCGCCTGCGTACATGGTCCCCGTCCGAGCCGGAGTAGCCACTTACAATGGTGGCGAGCAAGCGAAGAGTTTTCCCAACCCGTCCAAGGGGGAGCGGGTATGCCTTGTCCCTTACTTGCTGAGGGGACTCAGATTTCCAATCCAACCGTTCCTCCGCGGGCTCCTGGAGTTCTACGGCCTCCAGCTGCATAACTTCACTCCTGCCTCCATACTACACATCGTAGGCTATGTCACCTTCTACGAGCTATTTCTGGGCTACGAAGCTCATTTCAAGCTATGGAAGAGGCTATTCTGCCTCGTACCCCGCACTCAGGAGGGGTCGATATATCAAGTGGGCGGAGCCGAAATATGGCACATCGCCGAGACCGGATACCTGTCCGGTACTCCGAAGAAGACATCCAAAGACTGGCCTTCGGAGTGGTTTTATATGGAGGACGTCCCCCTTCCGGACCCTATTCGGATGGGCCTCCCTGAGTTTGCTAATGCCCCATTAAAGAAACGCCACAGCTGGCGCCCTCGGAGCCCCCAGGAGGAAGATAACAGAGAGGTCCTTTACCTGATGGGCAGGATAAAAATGCTGGCTAAATCAGGACTGACAATAATCGAGGTTATGTCAATTTGTATAATACGGGGGGTGCAGCCACTTCAGTATCGGGGGAAACCCATGTGGCACTTCAATGGAGAAGACGATGCCACCCGCTGTGGTCGTAAAGGCCCCGACTCCACCACTGCTCCGGCGAAAATTCTGTCTGATTTGTACAAAGGAGAAGAAGAAGAGTTCATCTGTATTAAGCCACGAGATGGATTCTCCATGTATAACCCCCCAAGCTGGGTGAGATGCTATCCTTTACTCCAGTCATTCCCGCACTTTTCATCATAAACATTTATCTTGCTAATTAATAGCAGGAACTACGAAAAGCTGTGAGGGAGGTCCATAGCCCGTCTCCACAGCCAGAGGACCCTGACCGGGCCCTCGACCCTGGACTTGAAGAGGATCCGGACGTATTTGTGGAGCTCGTTAACAGGACGTTCTCTCAGCTAAGCTGTGATGGTGCCTTGGTGGCCATCATAGCCGACTACCCTGGCCTACTCCCTGCATTGCATGTAAGTAAAACTGGAGTCCCAACTTCTGAGAAGGATCCCTTCTTTGTATCTTACCCACCGCACACGTATTGCGTCTTACAGGGAAGGCCATCGGGGTGCCGTGCCGAACCCGCGGTGACTCATCAACAAGGGGCACCGAAGCCGGGTAGGCTCAAAAGGAAGGCAGTCAGGACTGAGACACCGCCCCAGAGGTATGATTAAAAACTTGCTCCGTGATTATCGTCTTTAAAATATAATAATGTCTGTGGTTCCTGGCAGAAAAAACGCTCGCCGGACTGTGTCTGGAGAGCCTGCCGGCCACGCCTCTACCCGCCGGACTCCAGAGGGGCAGAGGCTAACGTGGGGACAACGCCAGATGGTACTCCTACAGAGGATGCAGATAGACTGTCCGCTACGAATTCCGAAGTGGAGAGCGCCATGAATCACAGGCGTCGCCGGGCCGTACTCCGCGATCCTAGTTTCTCCGAAGAGACGTTCAATGCCTTCAACTCAGGAGACGCGTACATCCGAGCCACTCAAAATGGACTTTCCAGAGCCACGGACCAATATGTAAAGGATATACGGGTAAGAAAATCTGATAATTATGTATATCAGTAGCCCCTGAGACTTGAAACAGCTGGCACAACTAATTTAAGGATCATTGTATGCATAGGTTCTTACGGAGAAGAATACCCAGTTGTCTCAAGAGCTGGAGGAGTGCAAAGCCCAACTTCGGGCCGCAGTTGCCGGAATGGAGGAGTCCAAGAAGGCCTCATCTGGTAATACTTGTCATGATAAAAAAAGAATGTAATGACAAGTACCAGCTAGTATTCGGCATGCATGCAAATCTAACAATAGATTCTGCAGACAATCACGGAGTCAATCCAAAGATCGTATCATGGGATGAGCAACATGCTCAACGTCAGCTAGAGGCTGGCGAGTGGGTGCTTACACGGGTTATTCGACAGAAAAATGATCTCAAGGACGCCAATACCCGGTGGGACGTTGAATTAAAAGATGTTCGGGCCCAGCTTGCTGACTCCGTGAAGGAGAATAAGAGGCTTCGACGCGGCATTTTTAGTAAGTGCTTGAACGAACCTTTATATAGTTTGGCGAAGAAACAGGCTAACAGAGTTATGTTTGTAGGTATGCTGACAGGTCATCCCGAAGAGGAGATGCCCGGATCTGCAGGCGATCTTCTGCAAGAGCTCTCACAGCTGCACGAACAAGTTTGGCAGGTGATGCAGGGTATCGCCCAGGCCTTGTGGCCATCCGCCTCCCTGCTAGGAGGCATGGGGGAGCTTGTAGAGATGCTCAAGGGAGCGCGGTGGTGCTTCTGATTATGGAAGATATCCGCCTGCCGACAAGGTGCAAGGGAAGCCTGGGCCATGGTGAAGACGCGATACACCAAGGCTGACCCGAACCACATGGCCGAGGTCGGGCCCATAGGGTCAGATGGGAAAGAGATCCCCGTTAGTCTGGTATATGACTAGGTAGCATTAGCCGCAAAGTATTCCCAACAGGATTGTAGGCTAGACAACCTGTTGGATGGTATAGAAGAAGAATTTAGTCAGTCTAAGTGACTGTGTACTTCAGATGACATATTTTGTCCCTAGTCGGATTGTAAATCATTTGTCATGGCGGACCTTTGCGCTTCAGCCTCCGGACCCGATAGTACGGAGTGTATCTGAATACCCGCTCAGTTATGTAAACCGGGGTACGCGTGGAAACCAGGCGTAGGGGTCAGAAGTGCTTGAACAGACAAGTACCCAACTAGCTATGTTATATTACATGGACAATAATAAACATCTTACAAGGAGAATAGTTTCGTTAGGGGTTCCTTTCCCTGGGTACGCATGCATTAATGTGCATGTTCGAGCTGCGCACGGGGACGCATGATATAAAACATCTGGGGGTTTATATTGTAAGTAGGTAAGAAACATCTTTTATTCACCGATCGAATATTCCCTTAAGTATGCTAGCTTTCGGCTTCACCCAGTCTGAGGTACACATCCGGCTGACCCGGTAGTAACAATCGCAGAGGTGCTCCCCTTATGCCCTAGCCGAATTAACGGGAACGTAGGGCATAAACACAAGAGCCAGGCAACCCAGCTTGGCCAAAACTTAAGGCATATCGATGCATATAATGGTGAAAAAGGTACATATGGAAAAGTGACGCATATGTGGTGGGCATAAAGCCCAGAAGATAATTATATTAAGCTTCTGTATAAGAAGCCCCAAGGTATATTGAGCACGCATAGCACGGCAGGAGTGTGCATTCGAAGCACACTTGAGGCTTTGAAGGCTATAAAAAAAGAAAGAAAGAAAGAAAGAAAGAAAGAGAGAGAGAAAGAGGATATATCTTAAAAAAGAAAGGCGGAGGTAAGGAGACGAACACAGAGTTCGGTACTAGGCGTAGAATCTTTGGAGTCTGGCCGCGTTCCATGGGTTCGGCTCAAGTCGATTATCTGATGCATCACGCAGACAGTACGCTCCTCCGGTGAGAACATTATCAATGATGAAGGGACCCTCCCACTTGGGCTTCAACTTGTCCTTTTTCTTCTCCAGTAGGCATAGAACGAGTTCGCCAACGTTATAACTTTTGGCCCGTACTTCTCTACTTTGATACCTTCGAGCCTGTGGCTGATAGAATGCGGAACGGGCCTTCACGACGTCACGCTCCTCCTCCATGGCATCTAAACTGTCCTGCCGATCCAGCTCGGCTTCTCTCTCTTCGTACATGCTCACTCGAGGCGAGTCATGAATGATGTCGCAGGGCAATACCGCCTCTGCGTCGTACACCATAAAAAACGGTGTGTATCCGGTAGTGCGATTCGGCGTGGTCCGCTCCCCCATAGTATGGAGTCAAGCTCCTCAACCCAGTGTGTATCTGATTCCTTCAAGGATCGCACTAGTCTGGGTTTGATGCCGCTCATAATAAGACCATTTGCTTGTTCGACTTGACCGTTTGTTTGGGGGGTGATAGATGGAGGCATAGTCGAGCTTAACGCCCATGTTACCGCACCAAGTTTTCACCTCGTCGTCTATGAAGTTGGAGCTGTTATCGGTGATGATGCTGTGGGGGACACTGTAACGGTGTATGACCCCGCATATGAAGTCTATCACTGGTCCGGATTCGGCCGTTTTAACTGGTTTGGCTTCTATCCATTTGGTGAATTTATCCACCATGACCAACAAGTATTTTTTCTTATGGCTTCCTCCTTTAAGGGGTCCAACCATATCGAGCCCCCAGACCGCAAAGGGCCAAGTTATGGGGATTGGTTGGAGAGCGGTAGGTGGTATATGGCTTTGATTTTCAAAAAGCTGGCAACCGACGCAATCTTGGACGAGGTCCTGTGCGTCTACTCGTGCTGTCGGCCAGTAAAAGCCTGTATGGAAGGCCTTGCTTACGAGGGCACGAGCTGCGGCATGATGGCAGCCGAGTCCAGCATGAATTTCGGCCAGAAGCTACCATCCTTCCTCTTCGAGATGCACCTTTGGAGCACTCCGGTCGTTATAAAGCTCTCCCTCATGGACCTTGTAGGCTTTAGAGCGCCGCACAATGCAACGTGCCTCATTTTGGTCCTCAGGGAGTTCTTGCCTATTTAGGTAGGCTAAGAAGGGTTCTGTCTACGGGGCGATGACAGCCATAATCACGTGGGCCGAAGGTGTTATTTCGGTGGCGGAGCCTCCGATTATGTCAGAGTGTTCGGGATCTGGGGTTGTGTTCGGATCCGGACTGGTATTTCCGGTCTCCCCTTCCCACACCACGGATGGCTTGAACAACCTTTCCAAGAAGATATTAGGTGGGACGGGGTCGGCTTAGCGCCGATGCGGGCGAGGATATCCGCCGCTTGATTGTTTTCTTGAACCACATGGTGGAATTCGAGCCCCTCGAACCGAGCTGACATCTTGAGGACGGCATTACGGTAAGCCGCTGATACGTCTCCTCGTATGTATAATTTTTGATTGTTCCATGCCAATATTCTTCAACTTTCATATACTTTTGGCAACTTTTTATACTATTTTTGAGACTAACATATTGATCCACTGCCCAGTGCCAGTTCCTGTCTGTTGCATGTTTTATGTTTCGCAGAAAACCATTATCAAACGGAGTCCAAACGGGATAAAAATGGACGGAGAATTATTTTGGAATATTTGGGATTTTCCGGAGGAAGAATCAACGCAAAACAGTGTCCGAGGTGGCCACGAGACAGGGGGGCGCGCCCCCTACCCCTGGGCGTGCCCTGTGCTCTCGTGGGCCACCCGTAAGGCTGTTGACGCCTTTCTTTTGCCGCAAGAAAGCTAATTTTACAAGAAAAATCTGGGCGAAAGATTCATCCCAATCGGAGTTACGTATCTCCAGATATAAAGGAAACGGTGAAGGGGTAGAATCTGGGAACGCACAGAACGCAGAAACAGAGAGATAGATCCAATCTCGGAGGGGCTCTCGCCCCTCCCATGCCATGGGAGCCAAGGAACAGAGGGGAAACCCTTCTCCCATCTAGAGAGGAGGTCAAGGAAGAATAAGAAGAAGGGGGCCCCTCTCCCCCTTGCTTCAGGTGGCGCCGGAGCGCTAACGGGGGCCATCATCATCACCGCGATCTTCACCAACATCGCCGCCATCTTCACCAACATCTCCACCAACTCTTCCTCCCTCTATGCAGCGGTGTAAACTCTCTCTTACCCGCTGTAATCTCTACTTAAACATGGTGCTCAATGCTATATATTATTCCCCAATGATGTATGGCTATCTTATGATGTCTGAGTAGATCCTTTTTGTCCTATGGGTTAATTGATGATTGTGATTGGTTTGAGTTGCATGTTTTATTATTGGTGTTGTCCTATTGTGCCCTCTGTGTCGCGCAAGCATGAGGGATTCCCGCTGTAGGGTTTGCAATATGTTTATGATTTGCTTATGGTGGGTGGCGTGAGTGAACAGAAGCACAGACCCGAGTAAGTAGGTTGTTTGCGTATGGGATAAAAGGGGACTTGATACTTTAATGCTATGGTTGGGTTTTACTTTAATGAATCTTTAGTAGTTGCGGATGCTTGCTAGAGTTCCAATCATAAGTGCATAGAATTCCAAGTAAGGGATGATATGTTAGCCTATGCCTCTCCCTCAAATAGAATTGCAACAATGATTACCGGTCTAGTTATCGATTGCCTTGGACAAATAACTTTCTCGTAACAAAAAGCTCTCTACTAATATTTACTTTATTGCATCTTTATCTAAACAGCCCCTAGTTTATGTTTACATGCTCTTTATTGTCTTGCAAACCTAGCGTTTCACACCTACAAAGTACTTCTAGTTTCATACTTGTTCTAGGTAAAGCGAACATCAAGCGTGCATAGAGTTGTATCGATGGTCGATAGAACTTGAGGGAATATTTATTCTACCTTTAGCTCCTCATTGGGTTCGACACTCTTACTTATCGAAAACTGTTGCGATCCCGTATACTTGCAGGTTATCAAGACCTTTTTCTGGCGCCGTTGCCGGGAGTCATAGCGTGGGGTGAATATTCTCGTGTGTGCTTGTTGCTTTATCACTAAGTAATTTTTATTTGTTGTTCTTAGTTGTTCTTTATCATCAGTTATGGATATGGAACACAAAATACCAAACAAACTAGATGTACTTGCTACTCATGTAGATGGGGTAACTCCTAAAACCCCCGACTCTCATTATGTGAGAGATATTATGTACTACTTTGATAATCCTGAGAAAGCCCCATTCAACTTTATAATGGGAGACACGTTGGATCAACGTGAATACTTTAGGGATTATCACTCGACACAAAAAGGGAAACTATTATGGGATCAATTTATTATGTTGCGTTGGTATGCCTGGAATCTATGCTTGAGATATGATATTACTTGTTGCTCTAGGATGGAGGCTCCACACCTCCGCTTTTCATGCAAATTTAACGATAATGAAACCTTAGCTTCCGTCGTATCTATAATTTTTTATTGTTCCATGCCAATATTCTTCAACTTTCATATACTTTTGGCAACTTTTTATACTATTTTTGAGACTAACATATTGATCCAGTGCCCAGTGCCAGTTCCTGTCTGTTGCATGTTTTATGTTTCGCAGAAAACCATTATCAAACGGAATCCAAACGGGATAAAAATGGACGGAGAATTATTTTGGAATATTTGGGATTTTCCGGAGGAAGAATCAACGCAAAACAGTGTCCGAGGTGGCCACGAGACAGGGGGGTGCGCCCCCTACCCCTGGGCGCGCCCTGTGCTCTCGTGGGCCACCCGTAAGGCTGTTGACACCTTTCTTTTGCTGCAAGAGAGCTAATTTTACAAGAAAAATCTGGGCGAAAGATTCATCCCAATCGGAGTTACGTATCTCCAGATATAAAAGAAACGGTGAAGGGGTAGAATCTGGGAACGCAGAGAACGCAGAAACAGATAGATAGATCCAATCTCGGAGGGGCTCTCGCCCCTCCCATGCCATGGGAGCCAAGGAACAGAGGGGAAACCCTTCTCCCATCTAGAGAGGAGGTCAAGGAAGAAGAAGAAGAAGGAGGGCCCTCTCCCCCTTGCTTCCGGTGGCGCCGGAGCGCTACCGGGGGCCATCATCATCACCGCGATCTTCACCAACATCACCGCCATCTTCACCAACATCTCCACCAACTCTTCCTCCCTCTATGCAGCGGTGTAAACTCTCTCTTACCCGCTGTAATCTCTACTTAAACATGGTGCTCAATGCTATATATTATTCCCCAATGATGTATGGCTATCTTATGATGTCTGAGTAGATCCTTTTTGTCCTATGGGTTAATTGATGATCGTGATTGGTTTGAGTTGCATGTTTTATTATTGGTGTTGTCCTATTGTGCCCTCCGTGTCGCGCAAGCGTGAGGGATTCCCGCTGTAGGGTTTGCAATATGTTTATGATTTGCTTATGGTGGGTGGCGTGAGTGAACAGAAGCACAGACCCGAGTAAGTAGGTTGTTTGCGTATGGGATAAAAGGGGACTTGATACTTTAATGCTATGGTTGGGTTTTACTTTAATGAATCTTTAGTAGTTGCGGATGCTTGCTAGAGCTCCAATCATAAGTGCATAGAATTCCAAGTAAGGGATGATATGTTAGCCTATGCCTCTCAATCAAATAGAATTGCAACAATGATTACCGGTCTAGTTCTCGATCGCCTTGGACAAATAACTTTCTCGTAACAAAAAAGCTCTATACTAATATTTACTTTATTGCATCTTTATCTAAACAGCACCTAGTTTATGTTTACATGCTCTTTATTGTCTTGCAAACCTAGCCTTTCACACCTACAAAGTACTTCTAGTTTCATACTTGTTCTAGGTAAAGCGAACGTCAAGCGTGCGTAGAGTTGTATCGGTGGTCGATAGAACTTGAGGGAATATTTATTCTACCTTTAGCTCCTGGTTGGGTTCGACACTCTTACTTATCGAAAACGGTTGCGATCCCGTATACTTGCGGCTTATCAGCCGCCATTTTTGGGTCCTTGGCGTCAAAGTCTCCATTTATTTGAGATATTGGAGGTTCGAATCCCCACGCACTTCCAGGAATTGAATGCCCATGGAGACTGCCATCCGAAGACCATGCACCGGAGCCTCGTATTCGGCTGCGTTGTTGGAGTCTGTGTATAGTATTTGGAGTACGTATTGGACTGTATCTCCGGTGGGGGATGTCAGGACAATGCCAGCCCCCAAACCAACCAGCATCTTAGAGCCGTCAAAGTGCATGATCCAATTGGAGTACGTGCCGTACTCTTTACGGAGTTCGGCTTCTGTCCATTCGGCGACGAAGTCGGCCAGTACTTGCACTCCAAAAAGATATAAGTGAAGATCAATGAGTAGCTAAATAATTATGCAACTATGTGAAGACTCTTTCTCATCTAAGAATTTCAGATCTTGGTATTTTATTCAAACAGCAAGCAAAGCAAAACAAAATGACAATACAAGAATAGCATGACTCATGTGAAGAAGCAAAAACTTAGGTTCAACCGATACTAACCGATAATTGTTGAAGAAGAAAGGTGGGATGCCTACCGGGGCATCCCCAAGCTTAGATGCTTGAGACTTCTTGAAATATTATCTTGGGGTGCCTTGGGCATCCCCAAGCTTGAGTTTTTGAGTCTCCTTAATTCCTTTTATATGTTGGTTTCCTAAATCTCGAAAGCTTCATCCACACCAAACTCAACAAGAACTCGTGAGATAAGTTAGTATAAACTAATGCAAACCTTATCATCTTCTACTGTAACAAATCACTAAGATTATTATTCAACATTGAATACTAAATGTCTCTTCATATTTAATACTCCTATCCTCAAATAGAATCATTAAACAAGCAAACATATGCAAACAATGCAAACATAACAGCAATCTGCCAAAAAAGTATAGTCTGTAAAGAATGCAAGATTCATCATACTTCCCTAACTCACAAAATTATGAGAAAAATACTACGCTGTAGAAGATTTATCAGAACTCATTATGCAAAAAGTTTCAACATTATACCATTCTGTGACTTTTCTAGGGAATTTTTGCAACAGCGGTAAACTTTCTATTTTGAAACAGCAACATGTATAGTAGCTAAATAAGCATGGTAAAGGCTATCCTTGACATTTTTATTGAAAATAAAGATGCAAAAAATTATTCTAAATAACAGCAAGCAAATACTAACAAGAGAAAATTGACGCTCCAAGCAAAACACATATCATGTGGCGAATAAAAATATAGCTCCAAGTAAAGTTACCGATGAACGAAGACGAAAGAGGGGATGCCATCCGGGGCATCCCCAAGCTTAGTTGTTTGGTTGTCCTTGAATATTACCTTGGGGTTCCTTGGGCATCCCCAAGCTTAGTCTCTTTCCACTCCTTATTCCATAGTCCATCGAATCTTTACCCAAAACTTGAAAACTTCAACCACACAAAACTCAACACAAAACTCATAAGCTCCGTTAGTATAAGAAAATAAAACCACCACTTAGGTACTGTAATGAACTCATTATAAATTCATATTGGTGTAATATCTACTTTATTCTAACTTCTCTATGGTTCATACCCTCCGATACTACTCATAGATTCATCAAAATAAGCAAACAACACATAGAAAACAGAATCTGTCAAAAACAGAATAGTCTGTAGTAATATGTAACAAACGTATACTTCTGGAACTCAAAAAATTCTTAAATAAACTGTTGGACCTTAGGAATTTGTCTATTAATCATATGCAAAAAGATTCAACCTAAAATCACTCTTCAGTAAAAAATGGCAGCTAATCTCGTGAGCGCAAAAGTTTCTGTTTTTTACAGCAAGATCACTTAAACTTCACCCAAATCTTCCCAAAGGTTCTACTTGGCACAAACACTAATTAAAACATGAAACCACATCTAACCAGAGTCTAGATGAATTATTTATTACTAAACATGAGCAAAAATTAAGAAACAAAACTAAAGTTGGGTTGCCTCCCAACAAGCGCTATCGTTTAACGCCCCTAGCTAGGCATGATGATTTCAATGATGCTCACATAAAGGATAAGAATTGAAACATAACGGGAGCATCATGAAGAATATGACTAGCACATTTAAGTCTAACCCACTTCCTACGCGTAGGGATTTTGTAATCAAACAACTTATGGGAACAATAATCAACAAGCATTGGAAGGCAAAACAAGCATAAGTTCAAAACTTGAAGCACATAGAGAGGAAACTTGATATTATTGCCATTCGTACAAGCATATGTTCCTCCCTCATAATAATTTTCAGTAGCATCATGAATGAATTTAACAATATAACCAGCACCTAATGCATTATTTTCATGATCTACTAGCATAGAAAATTTACTACTCTCCACATAAGCAAATTTATTCTCATCAATAGTAGTGGGAGCAAACTCAACAAAATAATTATCATGTGAGGCATAATACAATTGAAAACTAAAATCATGATGACAAGTTTCATGGTTATCATTATTCTTAATATCATACAAGTCATCACAATAATCATCATAGATAGCAACTTTGTTCTCATAATCAATTGGAACCTCTTCCGAAATAGTGGATTCATCACTAAATAAAGTTGACACTCTTCCAAATCCACTTTCATAATTATCACAACAATATCCAACATCCTCCAAAATAGTGGGATCATTACTTCCTAAAGTTGACACTCTTCCAAACCCAATTTCATCAATATAATCATCATAAATAGGAGGCATGCTTTCATCATAAAAAATGTGCTCATCAAAACTTGGGGGACAAAAAAATATCATCTTCATCAAACATAGCTTCCCCAAGCTTGTGGCTTTGCATATCATTAGCATCATGGATATTCAAGGAATTCATACTAACAACATTGCAATCATGCTCATGATTCAATGATTTAGTGCAAAACATTTTATAGACTTCTTCTTCTAACACTTGAGCACAATTTTCCTTACCATCATTTTCACGAAAGATATTAAAAAGATGAAGCATATGAGACAAACTCAATTCCATTTTTTTGTAGTTTTCTTTTATAAACTAAACTAGTGATAAAACAAGAAAAAAAAGATTTGATTGCAAGGTCTAAAGATATACCTTCAAGCACTCACCTCCCCGGCAACGGCGCCAGAAAAGAGCTTAGTTGACGGGGTGTGAGTGCCTCTTACCTAGCCTCCCCGACAACGGCGCCAGAAAAGAGCTTGATGTCTACTACACAACCTTCTTCTTATAGACGTTGTTGGGCCTGCAAGTGCATAGGTTTGTAGGACAGTAGCAAATTTCCCTCAAGTGGATGACCTAAGGTTTATCAATCCGTGGGAGGCGTAGGATGAAGATGGTCTCTCTCAAACAACCCTGCAACCAAATAACAAAGAGTCTCTTGTGTCCCCAACACACCTAATACAATGGCAAATTGTATAGGTGCACTAGTTCGGCGAAGAGATGGTGATACAAGTGCAATATGGATAGTAGATAAAGGTATTTGTAATCTGAAATTATAAAAACAGCAAGGTAGCTAATGATAAAAGTGAGCGTAAATGGTATTGCAATGGTAGGAAACAAGGCCTAGGGTTCATACTTTCACTAGTGCAAGTTCTCTCAACAATAATAACATAGATAGATCATATAACAATCCCTCAACATGCAACAAAGAGTCACTCCAAAACCACTCATAGCGGAGAACAAACGAAGAGATTATGGTAGGGTACGAAACCACCTCAAAGTTATTCTTTCGGATCAATCTATTCAAGAGTTCGTACTGGAATAAAACCTTAAGACACAAATCAACCAAAACCCTAGTGTCACCTAGATACTCCATTGTCACCTCAAGTATCCTTGGGAGTGATTATATGATATGCATCACACAATCTCAGATTCATCTATCCAACCAACACAAAGTACTTCAAAGAGCGCCCCAAAGTTTCTACCGGAGAGTCAAAACGAAAAGGTGTGCCAACCCCTATGCATAGGTTCATGGGCGGAACCCGCAAGTTGATCACCAAAACATACATCTAGTGGCACGTGATATCCCATTGTCACCACAGATACGCACGGCAAGACATACATCAGGTGTTCTCAAATCCTTAAAGACTCAATCCGACAAGATAACTTCAAAGGGAAAACTCAATCCATTACAAGAGAGTAGAGGGGGGATAAACATCATAAGATCCAACTATAATAGCAAAGCTCGCGATACATCAAGATCGTGCCATAGAGAGAACACGAGAGAGAGAGAGAGATCAAAGACATAGCTACTAGTACATACCCTCAGCCTCGAGGGTGAACTACTCCCTCCTCGTCATGGAGAGCACCGGGATGATGAAGATGGCCACCGGTGATGGGTTCCCCCTCCTGCACGGTGCCAGAACGGGCTACCGAG
>NC_041381.1:175283428-175287515 GCF_002162155.2 Triticum dicoccoides
CCCAGGAGACAGGGGCGCGCCTAGTAGGGGGGGCGCGCCCTCCTATCTCCTGGCCTCCTCGAGGCTCTTCTGACATGAACTCCAAGTTTCCAGGATCATATTCTTCCCAAAAATCACGCTCCCGAAGGTTTCATTCCGTTTGGACTCCATTTGATATTCCTTTTCTTTGAAATACTGAAACAGGCAATAAAACAGCAATATGGGTTGGGCCTCCGGTTAGTAGGTTAGTCCCAAAAGTAATATAAAAGTGTATAATAAATCCCGTAATCATTAAAAACAGATAATAAAATAGCATGAATGCTTCATAAATTATAGATACGTTGGAGACGTATCAATATACCACACCGTAAGTAGAGATCACGACAAAAGCTCAAGTTTGAACAATGAATATCAGCTTATCGATCGATCAACCTTTGTGTACAAGTGAATTTACAAAATTCTTTTACGCATGTGTGACAACAAGCAGGAACCAATACACATTGCCCGTGAGGAAGATCCATTGGAGTTGAAAAATAAAGATGAAGCAAACGTCAGATGTAAAACAATGCCTAAAAGGCTTAAAAGATTCCTTGATGTGGAAGAAGGAGAACAACTGCAAGATTATGACATGGTAAGCACATCTCATGTTACAGATAATAGATACAATCACGGCTTCACTATTGCCTTTTATGACCAACAAATCATGACTAAATCTAAGAAGGATCCCAAAGTGATTTCCTCATTTATTTATTTTGCATTTTGCAGTTCTTTCTACCATCTTGCATCAGCGGGCCTGATAAAGACGAAAAAATGGATCACTACTTCAGTATTACAGTTAACATGGAAAAAGAGCGCATTGAACTCCTTGACTCTTAAGCAATTGAATATCTAGGCACAATGGATTACTTCAACATAGTAATAGGCAGAGTAAAGAAGATATGGAAGCAAATAAGCACATGGCTCCAACTGTCTCCAAGAAGTATTGACCATTTCAAAAAGGTCAAAATGCAGGTGCCACTTCAGGGAGCAACGTAAGCACTACAAACCTTTCTCCTTTTCCTTACTCACCGTGGAAACTTATTAATACAATTCATCATAACATAGGAAGTTTAGGGCTATTTCATTTAACTGTCCAAACGTCTTTGGTCAGTGACAATAACCAATTATCCTTGTACTTGCAGACTGGACTGTGCGTTCTATATGTTCATGAACGCAAAGCACTACACCGATGATAGAGAAACAGTGCTACTAACAGAAGAACAAGTCCCAGAGTTGAGGAAGAAAATTCTCTATCAAATAATCAGCCAATATAGAGACACGACGACACTGTCATTAATCAACTACACCATAGGTTTCTCTTTCTAAAGACAATAAGGTAAAATTTTACTTATCTAATTTTCAGAGACATACCAATATGGTTTTTATTTTTATTTTAACAGATATGTTGAACTGTGAGGTCGATATAGAAGACAGAGAAATGCAACAAATATATTGTGACATACTATAAGAGGAGATTCTTCCAACTCTAGAGCATATTGGGACAAGCACTCACGAGTTAGAAGTTATTGAGATTAATGACATAAGCAACGATGGGGAGAAAGAAGATTATCATGTAAGCAGCAAGGATACTACCAAAGTGACCGAAGAAACACTCACGAAAGAACATGCACACAAAGATGCTGATTTATAGAGGGAACAACATGCAGAAGCAGAGACTGATTTACAAAAGGAAGACAAAAGAAAGGATCCATCGATAGAACCAGACATACCACCCCCAGATAAAAAGACCAAAAACATAATATACTCTTCTTTAGAAGTGGACATATCATTGACATCACCTGAGGCGAAACATGCGCAATAAGAAAAGAAGCGGAAAGAGAGGGATCTAGAACAAAAGATACTTCAAAAGAGGAAACACGATGTTGCAGTCTTAGTAGAACAGAGCATCAAAAACAACAACACACCAAACGGAATACCAACACTGAGCATTTTAACGAGCAGGCACAGTTAGGTCACGACAAGTAAAAGGCAAGGCAACTAGCAAGAGTGCAGACAAGTTCCCCCAAACCCTCAACGATCCAATCATTTGAGATCAACTCAGCAAACATAATCTCAATTAAGAGGGCATTGAAGCGATCAATAAAGATATTTGGAAAAGTCAGTGTTGCAACACTTGTTCCACGAGATTTCATCTACAAAGAAAAGGCCATGGAACTATTTAAGTACCTGATGAGCCGACAAGGACAGAAAGACTGCGAAGAGTAAGTAGATTCTCCTTGTTCCATGGAAACAATTACCATAGAGCTGCAGATCCTCTAAAATCCAACTAATCACTCACTCACCTAGTTCTAAACCCTCCTTGCTTGCATCGAACGAGTGTATAAAAGCTCAAAGCGAGAAGATTTCATTACAGGAAAATCCTTGAAGGAACGGGCAGGAAAAGGACAAACACAAATCGAGGGCTCCATGCTAAACACATTATTGGAGGAATGGACAGAACAAAAACAATTCAACCCAGACGATACAACTGTACTCCCTGTAGATTTCGCAAATGTATGCATACCTCACCCAGAAAAACACCTCTGACATTACCTATGATAGAATATTTTACTAAAACCACACGCTCTCTTTCTTGCAGCTGGTGCTTGGTCTCAATTATAAAAAAGGAGAGCTATCAGAATTCGACGAGGATGAGGCACTAAAACAATTTGAAGTCCTCAAGAGAGGCAAAGACATCCTACATAAGAAGATGGTAAGTTCAGAATTATTACTAAATAGATGACTTATTCTCCTTATGCTTCAACAATTAAATGAAATTTAATTTTTACGTCAACAATTATCTTCTCTCAACGTAGATCATGATACCTCATCACACAGACGGCCACGTCACGCTCTATGTCTTAAACAAGTACAGAGGCAGCATCGACATTCTCGACTCACTGAACTACGTACACTATGCCGATAGGTCTTGGAGTGAACACCATGTGCATCTAATAGAACTCGTACGTACTTTTGTACATTGATTTATTCTTTTCCTCGTGATAGTATGATACGCTTACTTTTGTCAATGCCACACTCAAACAACAAAACTAAAATGCAATCACAGATGAGAAGGATGTGCGTACTGATGAACAAGTATCACCAACTAAAAGAGAACAATGAACCAACACTACAAAAAAAGACACATCCGTGACATTTTGGGCCGAACGAATTTTTTTTCTGTCATACATATGACACTTCTATGACGATAATTGTGACAAAACCCGGTATCATCATAGATGTGGTGGGCTCCTACTTCTATGACAAAAAAACATGACAGAAAATGGGTTTTTCGTCCTGGGCGGGCCAGAGATGCAGCTGCATGACATTCTTTAGGCCGTCCATGACGGAAAAAACCATGGTAGAAGCGAGGGCGAGGAAAATTTCGGGGAGTTCCCGGTTACGGTGGGAGGTCGGGGGGCGAGCGATGCGCGTTTCTCTCGTACATGTACGCGCGTGTGTGCGAGGCGTTGGCTCTAACTGAACCCGAGAGAGGCGTTGGGCTCTAGCTGAACCCAAGCGATTGCACTGCAGGCTACGCGTTACTGAACCCAAGTGATCGATCGATGGCTGTTAACTGAACCCGATCGAGCGATTCCTTCGCTACTACTACTAACTGAAGCCGATCGATTGGATGAACAGTGAGCATTGTGAGGGGGGATTGGATGAACAATGAGCGGTGCCGTTGCCTCTGTATGAACAGGACCCCGTGGTGTGGAGGGCTGGATGAACAGTACACGGTGGAGGGGTGCCCGTGGAGGGGTGGTTGAACAGTAGCCGGTGGAGTAGCACGCGGTGGAGGCTGGATGAACAGGAGCCTGTGGAGGCTGGAGGAGGTCAACGGTAGACCGTGGAGTCTAGAGGAGAGGTCGACGGTGGAGATGAACAATATCCCATGGAGTCCCGTTTTGCGGTACGCCACACCCCTCCCGATGAATAGGACCCCCGTTTCGACCATAGCACTCCAACACAAGTCTGTTTCGTCCGTTTTGCGGTACGCCACACCCCTCCCGATCAACAGGACCCCCGTTTCGACCGTAGGAGGTCCGTTTCGTCCGTTTTGCGGTAC
>NC_041381.1:175287941-175299772 GCF_002162155.2 Triticum dicoccoides
CGATCAACAGGACCCCCGTTTCAACCGTAGAAGGTCCGTTTCCTCTGTTTTGCAATACGCCACACCCCTCCCGATCAATAGGACCCCCGTTTCAACCGTAGGAGGTCCGTTTCCTCCATTTTGCGGTACGCCACACCCCTCCCGATGAACAAGATCCCGTTTCGAACGTGGCCGGTCGAACACAGGGTCGTTTCCTCCGTTCTGCGGTACGCCAGGCCTCATTTCCATCGCCTGTTCCGTCCAAGCCCTCCCGATGAACACGACCACGCATTCCGTTCCGACCCAGCCGGTTGGCTCCCACGCGTTCCGTTGCCTCCCGATGAACACGACGCCTTCCGTTGCCTTCCCATGAACACGACGCATTCTATTGCCTCCCCATGAACATGACGCATTCCGTTGCCTCCCCATGAACACGAAGACGACGCTGTTTCTCCGTTTCGACCCAGCCATGTTCACGAGCCCTGGCCGTACGTATGCACGAGTAGGCGTTCGAGACCCCGCCCGTATGTACGTATGTGGCCGTATTTTCTTTCTTGCACCCTGGCCGTTGTACGTACTTGTACATGCTACATGCGCGCCTCTACTACAACACATGCGCGCCTCTACTACGACACATGCGTGCCTGTACATCAACCAGTATGTACGTAAACATTTGCGACCAGAATGACAATGCTACGTACGCGTCGACCAGGTGGGTCCCGACTGTCAGGCACTTCCTTGCCTGCGAAGATGTAGCTGGTGGGTCCCAGCAGTCAGGGGGCAAATCTTTTTTTTTGCCCGGACGCACTTCCTTGCGTGCGAAGATGTAGCTGGTGGGTCCCAGCAATGAGGGAGGCGAATCGTTTTTTTTTTGCCCAGACGCACTTCCTTGTGTGCGAAGGTGTAGCTGGTCGGTCCCAGCAGTCATGGGGGAAACATTTTTTTCACGAACTACGGTGGCCCATCTGGTGGGTCCCTGCTGTCAGGTGGAGGAATCATTATTTTCCGTGTAATAAGGAGGCACTTCCTTGCTGCGGCCGTGGACCCAGCTGTCAGCCTCTCCACATACAATCCACGTCCGATGGAATTCGTTCCTTGACCATGTTGACCACGCCGCGCCGAGAGCACTAGGGCGGTGGACGACAGCGAGGCCTAGGAAGGGGACGACATGGAGCCGGTGAAGACGCGGTAGTGGATGCCCATGCGGAGAGGAGTATGAGGGTTCACTCGTTTGGCTGCGGTGTGAGGCTGCCATCGCCGCATGTCGGATTTCGGGTTCCGGCAGACCCTCAAGGTTCAAACTCTGGGGTGCGCGCAGAGATCACACCTCCTACCTACTCACGTCTCGCCGCCTCGCAAGGATCTAAACTATACGAAGAACAACACAAGGGACACGAGGTTTATACTAGTTCGGGCCACCATTGTGGTGTAATACCGTACTCTAGTTTGTGGTGTGGTGGATTGCCTCAGGGGCTGATGATGAACAATACAAAGAAAGAACTGCCTCGCGAGGGGAGGGGTTCTTGTGTTGGTGGTTCTGGCTAAGGCTCGATTGGTCCTCCCCCTGCCTTGAGAGTGGCTAGTCCTATTTATAGAGGGAGGCATTGGTCCTCTTCCCAAATATTAAGCGGGAAGGGCGCCAACAATTGGCCATTTTGAAGGAGAACATCTAGTACACTTATCCTAGCTAAAGTCGGTCCTCGCCTGCCAAAGACTCTGACGGTGACGCCGGCTTGGGCTCCACGATGACCTCTATCCTGCCGTTCTGCTGGTCTTGGTCTTGTTGCACCGAAATGGTTCCCTTTGCTTGATACTCTCGCCTGCGCTTGCCCCCTTTGCACCAAAGAGGAAACAAGGACTCTGCGCAGGCCGGCGCCCGCCTGGCTTCGGTCGTCATGGCTTGCGTCACGGGCGCCTTGTGAGGTACCCCGCCTTGATCTCTCCTCCTCCTCGCGAGCCACCCTGACGAGGCTGTGCCTGAGGAAGCTTCCTGTTGTCCGCCCCGCGAGGGTCTTGGGCATATGTCGATGAAGATGGGCCGTACTAGGCCACTCCTTGAGCCATGCCACAGGCCGCAGGTAGGCAATTCTAGGTACCCCCGTTCCCAGAACACCGACAGTAGCCCCCAGGCCCAAGGCACGCCTGGACTTGGCTTAACAGAGAAGCAAAGAGGCAAGGGCGAAGCGCCGCGGGACCCAACAGCCTGCGGCCTTGGGTGCCGCGTGGCAGTTGATTGGATGTGGGCGTCCCCGCTCCCCCATGACGCCTCAGCAACTGCACGAATTGACAAGTCCCTGCATGCAAAACGGGTCATGATTACCTGTGATCATGGAGGCCGGCGGTTGGCCTCCCCGGGCTATATGTACGGAACGGCGCGAGCCTTTCCAGTCCATCTTTTCCTGCTACTCTCTTTCTTCTTCTTCCTTGCCCTTTCTCCACCTTACGCCAATGGTACCAATCCGTCGGTTTTCTGCCGAAGAGAAGGGGAAGGCCCCCAAAGAGGGTCTTGTCCCGCTCCCGCCGAAGAAGCGGCTCACCTCTTGCCGCGGGGAAGGGGGTGCTTGGCAGGAGGTGTCGAGTCCATGGTTTGAGCGGCCACCGCTTGGATTCCCATTGCCCTTGTACGCCCAGATCGAGGGTCCTGAAGACGCAGGCGCCGAGCGACACCGCCAGAGGCGCCGTCGCTGCCGGCGGATTACGGCGGTGCATGTCGTTCCTCCCGGAGTTCACGCTGTGGGCTCCTCTCACGAGCTTGTGCTTCACGCCGCCATGCCTCCTCAATCCTGGATTCGCCTTCCTCCCTCCGTCGCCTTAGAGATTCCGCCAAGGGGGGCTCTCAAGATCTGGCTGCAGCACGCCGACTGCAGCTCTCCTGCGACCGAAGCGGTGTCAAGGTCGTCGCTCCGGGCAAGGTCTTCATGACCTGGGGCTGGGGCGAGATCGCCCGGGTCTACCGATTGGAGGGGGCCCTCATGATCCATCTGGATTACGACGGCGCCTCCCTGATGATCTTCAAGATCTTCGACGAAGATGGACATCGGCTGGAGTGCTGCCCCAGAGGCAGCGGCCGAAGCTCTGGAGCAGCGAGGACCAGGACTGCCGTCCGTCCTTCCGGTAGCTCCTCTGATGGCAGCGGACGTACCGGAGGGTCCAACGACTCTTCCGGGCTCTTCCTGACCCCGGCGACGAGTGACGACAGCTACGAGCCTCCGAGCTCGCACCGTGCCCGAAGCAGAGCCGGCGCGCCTGGCGGTCGACGCAGCTGATCTATATGAGGTTGGCGCTGGCCTTGCGCGGCCCACTGTTGATGATGGCGTCTGCCGTCATGGTTCCTATAATTAAGACTCCTTAGGATACGCGTCTTTTGTCCCTGCGAGGAGCCAAGAACACACCCCGTGGGGGCTTGTAAGGTGCCTATAGTTCCTTTTGTTAATATGATCCTTATCATGGAGCAGTGTGAGATGCTCGTCCCGCCTTAGCTTAGTTCCTCCTTTTGAACCTCGTGAGGGCTCGATGCTCTGCACTGACAGGTCCCGGTTCCAAGGCAAGCTTCAGTCGTCGCTGGTATGCCAGGTCGCGATGCCGTGGTCAAGGCTAGCAGGTGAGAGGCCCGGGGTCCAGCAAGAGCCCCTGAGTCGCGATGCTCAGGAGATCCCTGTTAGCGCTCAAGCAGCCATCATTCGGTGAGAAAGGAGCGCAAACGTTGCCAACACGGAGCTGCATTAGGTGCAAGGTCGGTGTTGCATAGTTAGTAACTCTGGAGGATGAATTATCTCGAGAGTCTGAAGCATCTCCTTGGCGCGGTGCCAGGTCCACGCGTCGGCAGCTGAGGAGTTGTCAGGCGGGGTCCTCGCGAGCCTCTTCCCTCTTTCCCTTACTCCCCTTCACGCTCTACGTCCTCAGGTCCCGGCCCTCGAGCGAGCTCAGCCGTCGCTGGTATGCCAGGTCGCGATGCCGTGGACAAGGCCAGGAGGTGAGGGCTGGAGAGCCAGTAAGAGCCCGTGAGTCGCGATGCTCAGGCCCCCCCCTTTAACGTGCAAGCAGTTCACGCGGTCGAGAGGGAAGGAGACGCCGCGAAGGCCTCCCCCGACGTTGCTCCTTAAAGATATCCTGCGAGCTCACCACAAGGAAACCGAACGTTGCCGTTACAATTGCCAGCCAGCTGCTGGTTGCTCTGGAAGGGTGATGAGGGCACTGAAGGCTTGGTGAGGTGGCGCCTTGCGGGGTTGCAGCGGCCAGAGCTCCGCCACTCAGGTTTATCAACGTTGTAGGGACGGACCCATGCGCAAGCGTCGTGCCATTAGGGAGCAGCTCCATAAGTTGGTGTCAATCGAGCGGGCGATTAAGTCAAGCATGTTAAGCATGAAGGAGCAAATCCATTTAGATAGACGCAGAAAAGGCGAACACCGCTGGCTCGGGCCCGAGTGGCTTGGGGATAATGCAGCTCGAGGGGCGCCCCCAACAAAGCAAGCTAAAAACATGAACAAAAGGGATACATGCCACAGGGACGGACCCACGCGGCCTGGGAATGATGCAGCCCTGGGGGTGCTCCTAGATGAAAATGAAACTCGAAAGATGTCACCTGATGATGTTGAAGATGAAGGGATGCTGAAGTAGCGGACGGCGTGCGCTGCGGAAGCCGATCCTTACGAGCCCCAAGGCCCAGGAGTCTCGAGAGGCTCCGGAGGCGCTGGCGGCTCCTCGCGGACCATCTCCATCTCTGCCAGGACTGTGGAATGCCTGACCGCTTGAGCCTCCAGGATGCTCCTCATGAGGTGCTGATGCACAACAGCCGCGTTCGGCAAGCCATAAGGCATGCAGACATAGCTGTGGGGTGGACCTTCGCAGCGTCCCATGTGTGAGGGCCAGAGGCGCTCCTGAGAGGCGGCTCGGTTGAGCCCTGGTATGTTGATGCAGACACGCAGCCCACCATCCTCGCCAGATGGGGAGCTACGGCGGGTAAGCGGCGGCTTCCACTCATGACTCTTGACTCCTGCAGCTCCTGAATGATCTCACTAACGAACTCCTGAGGGTTTGGCCCTCCTTGCCTTGCTCCTTCCTGAGGGAAACATGCTTTGAAACACGCCTCCAAGTGGTGCCCGAGCGCCTCCCTCGTGATCTTAGCAAAGTCGATGGCCCTCCAGGAGAGAGCCCCCGAGCCTTGCTCGAGGAGGGCGTCGGGCGCGCCTTCCTATGCGACAGAAGGAGGTGCCCCCTGAACAGGCACGGATCTTGAGGGGCCTGCCTCCCAAGGGTTCGAACCAAGTGATGTCTTCTTATTCTTAAGGACTGCCTCGGGAGGCCTTCCGCTCATGTGATCTGGGTCTTCGATTGACGCGTCCTGAAAAGCACACTCCAGAGAACACACAACATCCCTCTCTTCACAAGGCACCGTGATGACTCCACCGCTTCCTGGCATCTTGAGAACATTGTAGCCGTGATGAGTCACGTCCATGAACTTGGCCAGAGCTGGGTACCCGAGGATGGCATTGTACGGCAGGCAGATGTGCATGACGTCAAAGTCAATGAGCTCGGTGCGGTAGTTGTCGCGCTTCCCGAAGGTAACAGGAAGGCGGACCTGCCCTATTGGGACAGTGGAACCGTCGGTGACTCCTGAGAAAGGCTTGTTTGGCTGAAGCTGATTGTATGGCACTTGGAGATTGTTGAATGTCTCGACGGACAGGACATTGAGCCCCGCTCCGCCATTGATGAGGGTCCTAGTGACTTGCACATTGTTGATGATTGGGGAACAAAGCATTGGGAGGACTCCATCTGTGGCCGCGCACTTGAGCTGATCCGTTAAGCTGAATGTGATGGCGCACGCTGACCACCTAAGAGGGCGTGTGGCTTCGAGCTTGGGGAGGACTGCATTTACTTCGCGAGCGAACTGCTTGAAGATGCGCTGAGAGGCTGGGGCCTGAGCGCCGCCCAAGATACAAGCGATTGCACGCGCCTCCTGGAAGCCCCCAGCCCCTTCATCCTGATGATGGTCTTCATTCCTCCTCGGCTATGGTGGCAGAGGAGGGAGGCCCGCGTTGCCTGGTGGGCGATCCTCGCGAGGCTGATCCCTCCAACCTCCCTCGGGAGGCTGATCCTGCCAGCGGTCCTCGCAAGGTCGGTCACGCCACCCTTGGCAAGGGCCACGATCTTCCCATCGTCCACCGCCTCTTCCTCCTCCTCGGCCATAGCCCCGGTCGCTGCGCTCGGGGCGTCGGCCGGCACGCACATCCCGCACGGCCCTGAGCTCTTGGCATTCATTGGTGTTGTGGGTGTGGAGGTCGTGGTACACGTAGTACCGGCTGCCCTTGGATGACTCAGGCTGATCACTGCCTCGCTTGGTGTCCAACTCTGCTGCAAGCACGGCAGCCCCCTTGCGCTTCACGTCCTTGACCTTGGGCTTCTTCTCTTCTGGGTCGGCAGCCGACAGTTCAAGGAGGGAAAGGCGTCCTTCCTCAGCCCTGGCACACTTGGTCGCCAAATTGAACAACTCCAGGGAGATGCACATGTCTTCATGGATCGCAAGCTCCTCTTTCATCTTGACGTCACGCACGCCGTCGGAGAAGGCTGAGATGATGGCCTCCTCGGACACCATGGGGATCTTAAGGCGAGCGTTGTTGAAACGCTGGACGAACTTCTGCAGGGTTTCTCCTGGCTGCTGCTTGATGCGGCGCAAGTCACTCATGGCCGGGAGCCGGTCGCGGGTGCCTTGGAAGTTGGCGATGAATCGGGTGCGCATCTCGTCCTAGGAGGAAATTGTGCCAGGAGCCAGGTTCAGGAGCTAGGTGCGGGCACCATCCTTGAGCGCCATGGGAAACCAGTTCGCCATGACCTTCTCGTCCCCGTTGGCGGCTTCGATGCCCAGCTCATAGAGCTGGAGGAACTCGGCAGGGTCAGCCGTGCCATCGTAGCGCGGTGGCAGGTCTGCCTCGAACTTGCCCGGCCAGGCCATGCTGCGCAGCTCGGCGGTGAAGGAACGGCATCCTGCAGTGGCCACGAGAGGCCTTGGTGACGGAGAGCTTGATCTTGGAAGTCTCTGTGCACTACCGCTAGGAGTAGCGCGGGGTCTTGACGCACTAGAGCAGGAGCGCGGTCGTAACGGGCCGGTGCGGGGAGCACACGGGCAGCTTCTTGGGGATGAGGGATCTCTTGGCAGCTCTTCTCTTGCTGTGCTGGTGCCGTACGGAGCGGGTCCCGTCCAGGGGCCACGCGCCTTGGGTCGAAGGCGCCTTCTTGAGGGGGAGGCGGCTGAGGCGCCCCCAGAGCTTCGTTGCCCGCCTAGGGTGGGGCGCGGTGCAGCGAGAGGGATGGTTCAGGGGAGCCCCCAACGGCGCTGACGAGCTCGGTGATGCGGGCGAGCCACTCGTCGTAGAGGTCGTCGACGGGACGGTAGTGCAGGAGCTCCCGCGCCAGGAGCAGCGCGGCGTGCACGTCCGCCGTAGCGCGACGGGCGTGTTACGATGAACCGGCCGGAGTCAGCGACGGGGTGGCGGTGCGGCCTTCTCGCCGCACCGCGGGATGCAGGAACGACACCTGCTGCTCATTCCCCGCCGGGCCGGTGGCGACGTTGACAGCAGGCGACGGGGAATGGCGGTGGCATCCGCCGACGGGGGCCGTCTGGGCGACATGAGTGGAGAGAGCGGCCCGGCGCTCGGCGCGGTCCCGGCGAGCGTCTGACATGGATACGAGGGACGGCAAAACACAGGGCGGCGGAAAGCGGATTCCGCCGCACCCCTACCTGGCGCGCCAAATGTCGGATTTCAGGTTCTGCCAAATGTCGATTTTGAAGGGGAACATCAAGTACACTTATCCTGGCTAAAGTCAGTCCTTGCCTGCCAAAGACTCTGACGGTGACGCCGGCTTGGGCTCCACGATGACCTCTATCCTGCCGTTCTGCTGGTCTTGGTCTTGTTGCACCGAAATGGTTGCCTTTTCTTGATACTCTCGCCTGCGCTTGCCCCCTTTGCACCAAAGAGGAAACAAGGACTCTGCGCAGGCCAGTGCCCACCTGGCTTCGGTCGTCATGGCTTGCATCACGGGCGCCTTGTGAGGTACCCCGCCTTGATCTCTCCGCCTCCTCGCGAGCCAGCCTGACGAGGCTGTGCCTGAGGAAGCTTCCTATTGTCCGCCCCGCGAGGCTTGGCCCCTCGCGAGGGTCTTGGGCATATGTCGATGAAGATTGGCCATACTGGGCCACTCCTTGAGCCACGCCGCAGGCCGCAGGCAGGCAAATCTGGGTACCCCCGTTCCCAGAACACCGACACCGCAGGGCCTGGCCAGCGGTCGTAATAGTAGGGGGCGGTGAGGCCTCTGCGGCAGCACAGCCGGCCACGGGAGGCAGGAGCAGGCGGCATGACCGGTGCTGCTTTGGGCGGCTGGAGCAAAAAGACCAGAGGTTGAAGAAGCACTACGACCGTTGGATGGACATCGCACGGTAACAGGAGCTAGAATCGTTCATATTGACTAAGTTGACCAAGCCGTCCGTCCCCGTCAACTTGGTAGGCCCACAAGTTAGCCTTCGACTATGCTGGGTTCCAGCTGGCAGGGGGAGTATTCATTTTTTTGTGCGTAATAAGGAGGCACTTCCTTGCGTGGAAAGATAGCTGGTGGGTCCGACATGTCAGCGGGGGGCATGTTTTTTTTGCGAAATACAGAGGCCCTTCCTGTGGGTCCAAGATGTCAGCTGGAGGAATTATTATTTGCATGTAATAAGGAGGCATTTCCTTATGTGCAGCCGTGGACCCAGCTGTCAGCCTCTCCACGCACAGTCTACTTCCGATGGTGTCGTTCGTTGACCACGTTGACCACGCCGCGCCGAGCGCATCCAAGGTGGTGGACAGCGAGGAGGCCTCGGACAGCAATGAGCCGGAGATGGGAAGATGCGGGAGTAGAGTCGCAGACGGAGAGGTGTACGAGGGTTAACTGGTTCTAGTGCGGTCTGGTTCGGCAGTCGGTGGAGAAGAACAGGAGGTGTGGAGGGGTGGAGGGATGGCCTGGCCAATAGTGGAGTAGCGCTTCATAGAGAAGCATGCTAAGCAGAGCTACTAGCAGCAGTAGGCAGGAGGTGGTCCCGACGGCGCTGGAGGAAGAAGACGAGAGATTGAAGATGGATGCCGGTTGTTAGATGTAAATCCAACAGCAAACATGTCAGAATCATTTGTTGACTAAATTGACAACGACTTGCGTTGGCTTCGACCTATTGGCCCACATTTCAGCCTCCAAAAATGTGACACGTATTCAACCCATTTTTTCAGAATTTACAGTCTTTCTTTTGGGCGGTAGAATTTAGAGTCAATTTGATCTTTTTTTTGAATTACAGCCATTAGCTGGGCTGGGTGAACAAATAATGTAGCGTCCATGCGGCCCATTTATTTTATTTCCTAAAAATTACAGGCCATTTGCACTTTCTCGAAACACGATTTTGCTGGGTTGATTCTAATTATAATGTTGGGTTGGGCCAGCAATGTTATCAAAAAATAAAAAGGGGCTGAGAATTTTGTTATAAATATATTTAAATAATAAGTGATATTATTACATTCGTCCTTAAATCTTTCCAAGCTTTTGTACACAATCACTAGGATTTTCGTGCCAAAACAATCCAGGATTTTATTTGTTAAGAAATTATTTTTATAAGTTAATAAGATGTGGGATATTGTTTTCTTACATATGTAAGTACCTATTAAATATATGATGACAATAAAAATAATATATAATAACATATAAAATAATTTAATTATATATAATATAGTTAGAAGGGAAACATAAGTTGGACCTGGCGTTCCTATTCTTATATAAAAAATAGAACAGACCTCTGTGTTTTCTTCAAAAAAATACATAAATTGGGCTGCCAAAAATAAAACCTCGGATGGGAGGTCCATAGGCCGGTCGATACATGACGGCCCTAAGAAAATACAAACAGGCCTATGGATCTCCCATCCGAGGCCGTGGGTTGCGCATGTTAAAAATGAAAGCCTAGACGGGGCAGCCCAAAACCACGTCCAACACTTGCCAAAACTTCATCCCTCGTTTTCTCTGTGTTTCGCACACTCGATATTGTGTGGGCATTTTGATTGTGCATCATATGAAGATGTGCTATGCATGAATGTTGATCAGCATGATGTTAACTAGCTGGTAGTTCCATTTTTGACCATGAATAAAACTTCCAACATAATGTTAACCCTGTTTGAAAAGGTCGTGTTAATATAAATGCTCTGCCTCTGAAAGTTGCAGTTTCTTATCTGAAACTGAAAGTTGCAGTTTCTTATCTAAAACTGAACTTGCAGTTTCTTATCTAAAACTGAAACTTGCAGTTTCTTGTCTGAGAATCACATTGTCTGCACTTTTATACTCCTATGAAACTATTTTTTTAAGTGCTAAAAATAGATCTCTAGAATTCATAAAATACTTCATATGATCAATACTGCAAATCTGAAATTCAAAAGACATTCATATCTGAAAGTACTCTCAAAATACACAACACAAAACACAATTCATAACCTGCAAATACTGACAATTCTAAGCTCCTCCTGATAATTCACAACCTGCCGACTATTGGGCTGGTGGGGGGGGCAGCCCCCTCCTATTCCTTGGCGGCAGCCAGCCGCCCCGTGAGACGACGTGAACGGCGAGGGAGACAATGGCGGGGAAGCATCATCGGGCCAACTGCTTTTCTCCTCTTGTAGTTGTTTTGGTCGATGAAGACTCCACTGGCTCGCTCTGGCAGGACACCCTTACAAACGACACCCTGTAGATGCTCCATCCTTCAATCTCTGGTGGATGCTCCATCTGGGATCAATACTCCCACCACCGCTCCCTCACGATCGGATTCGGTGAATCTGTTTGCTCCATGGCCCAAAGGAGCAGCTCTATGTACTCCGGCGTGACTCCCTCCAGAAGTATCGCCGCCTTTTCACTCTGTTGCAGATATTTGGCCATGGATGTCGCCGTCGCCGCTAGTTGGTCCTTGTTATCAAACCAAGACTGTATCTCCAACATCCTAGATAGCTTCACAGGATCGCCGTCTGCGATCCTCACGTATCGGTTGTACTCCTCCATCGATCTACTTCTGCACAACACCTTCACTCGCCGATGGTGGTTTTTGAATGGAAGAGGAGAGGAGCAGCGCTGGTTTTGGATTAGAACGGGAGAGGAGCGATGCTGGTTTTGGACTGGAACAAGAGAGGAGGGGGCGGTGGTTTTGAAATGGAAGAGGAGAGGAGCGGCGCTGGATTTAGATTGGAATAGGAGAGGAGCGGCGGTGGTTTAAGAGGAGAAGAGCGGAAGAGCGGCGCTGGTCTTGGAAGTATTCTTTTGTTGTTTTGCGTATTTTGGGTCAAAGTTTGACCACGTACCCCATGCAAAATGTGAATGCATGTCACCAAAAATTGTATCGTTTGGTTCGTATCTGAATGTACTTTCAAATTATATTATTTTTGCAACGTATAACATATATTTAATGTGCAAAAATCATGGTCAATTATGACCTAGAATAAAAGGGAGACTAGTTAATGTGGGGTCTCTTTCTTAATTGAAGGGTAAATTGATTTTGATTTTGACCCAGTCACATCACGCCGTCCTTCTCGTCCAATCCTAAATCGCTGCTGCACGCTCCTCTCCCTCTTCTCCATTGCAAAACTACCTCCTCTCCTCTCCATCATCTCCATTCCAAAACCACCGTCTCACCTCTCCCTCTTCCGATATTCTCCATTGCAAAACCACCTCCTCTCCTCTCCATCATCTCCATTCCAAAACCACCATCTCGGCTCTCCCTCTTCTGATCTTCTCCATTGCAAAACCACCTCCTCTCCTCTCCATCATATCCATTCCAAAACCACCGTCTCGCCTCTCCCTCTTCT
>NC_041381.1:175300343-175363157 GCF_002162155.2 Triticum dicoccoides
TGATCTTCTCCATTGCAAAACCACCTCCTCTCCTCTCCATCATCTCCATTCCAAAACCACCGTCTCACCTCTCCCTCTTCTGATCTTCTCCATTGCAAAACCACCTCCTCTCCTCTCCATCATCTCCATTCCAAAACCACCATCTCGCCTCTCCCTCTTCTCTATTGCAAGACCACCCATCTCTCCACCCATCTTCCAAAGCTAGCACCGGACCACTCAGAAGGACAACTATGGAGAGGATATAGCAGCGAATCAGGCAGATCACCGGCGGTGATCAGGCAAAGTTAGCCTTGTTGAAGGAGATCCTTAGTTGGTTTGACAATGAGTGGGAGATTTCAAGGACGATGCGGGCCATGTGGCAATGTATGCGGAAGAGCGAGACGGCGGCGATGAGGGCGGCGATATACATGTACTCCTTGGCGGCAGTCACGCTGCAGTCCTCCGAGTTCATCGAGTATATCCTCCGGGCGATGGAGCAGATAGATTCGCCCGAGGCGACAGTCAGGCGGAGGTGGTGGGTGTACAGGTCGAAGGTTGAGCACCCAGAGGATAACGAATCGATCGAGTATGGTCTATCGTTCGTGAGGGTGCAGAGCCAGCCGGAGCCACAGGAGTATTCGTTCTCCCACCGCAAGAGGAGGCCGGATGGCGCGACGTCGCTTCCCTGCCATTCTCCACGGTTCCCTCGATGCTCGCCTCATTTCAATGGCGGCGGTAGGGTTTAAGATAAGTTTTGCACTAACCTAATCTTCCACCTGCTCATGCTTACAATCTATCGAATTTCGGGTTCTGGCAGACCCTCAAGGTTCGAACTCTGGGGTGCGCGCGGAGATCACACCTTCTACCTACTTACGTCTCGTTGCCTCGCAAAGGATCTAAACTACACGAAGAATAACACAAGGGACACAGGTGTCGGTGTCAAAACCGGCGGATCTCAGGTACGGGGTCCCGAACTATGCGTCTAGGCGGATGGTAACAGGAGACAAGGGACACGATGTTTTACCCAGGTTCGGGCCCTCTTGATGGAGGTAAAACCCTACGTCCTGCTTGATTGATATTGATTATGTGGGTATTACAAGAGTAGATCTACCACGAGATCAAGGAGGCTAACCCTAGAAGCTAGCCTATGGTATGATTGTTGTTCGTCCTATGGACTAAAGCCATCCGGTTTATATAGACACCGGAGAGGGCTAGGGTTACACAGAGTCGGATACAATGGTAGGAGATCTACATATTCGTATCGCCAAGCTTGCCTTCCACGCCAAGGAAAGTCCCATCCGGACACGGGACGAAGTCTTCAATCTTGTATCTTCATAGTCTTGGAGTCCGGCTGATGATGATAGTTCGGCTATCCGGACACCCCCTAGTCCAGGACTCCCTAAGTAGCCCCTGAACCAGGCTTCAATGACGACGAGTCCGGCGCGCATATTGTCTTCGACATTGCAGGACGGGTTCCTCCTCCGAATAATTTATAGAAGATTGTGAACACCAGGATAGTGTCCGGCTCTGCAAAATAAATTCCACATACCACCGTAGAGAGAATAATATTTACACAAGTTCAATCTGCTGACGTATTTCGTGGTGTGACGTCACACCACAACCAAGCCTTTACTCGAATCGTTTTTATTATACCACCTCCGCGTGTTTAGCGAGGCGATTTCCTTGGCACGTCTTATCGAAGCAGAGATCGTGTTCCCCTTATTCCGGGATTCTCATCAATACCAATGTGGGTAACCCAACCGCGCCCATTGCCATGCCCCCTCCATCGAAGGCGGGTTCCAAACGGTCACGGGGATGGCTCTTGGTATTCTCCCTCTTTATAATGAGACCAAGGCCCGTTCTTTTTCTTCAATCCTCAACCGAATCCGCCCCTCGCCACGAGTTCCAACACCCAGGGCTCCAGATTCGGGTACTTTCGACCTTCGACAATGTCCGACTCTGACCTACGAGGCCGGTGGATGCCCTCCTCCATCACGGAAGAGGACGTGCTAAAGCTGAGAGACGCCAGGTACTTAACCTACGAGATTTCGCATAGGTTGCCTACCCGAGGGAAAGTTATTCCTACTCTCGAGCCCGGTGAGAGTGTCGTGTTCGTGTCTCACCTCCATCGGGGTTTAGGCTTCCCGATGGATCCCTTCGTGAGGGGGCTCATGTTTTACTATGGGCTGGAATTCCATGACTTGGCTCCAGAGTCCATCCTCCACATCTCATCATTCATTGTCGTCTGCGAAGCCTTCCACCGCACTACCCCTCACTTTGGCTTGTGGCTCAAAACCTTCAACGTGGAGCCAAAGATGATTGAGGGGCGTCAGGCAGAGTGCGGCGGGGCGGTTATAAGCAAGAGGGCCGATGCTCCATGGCCCGAGGGCTATTTTCAGGAGGGCTCGACTTGTGGCAACAGGAGTGGTTCTATATCACCACTCCCAGGGGCAGCAGGCAGAGGCCGCCGCCTGCCTTTCGCCCGGGCCCTCCACAACGGCTGACGTTATGGGTCAACAAGGGGCTTGACTGGGGGCCGTCCAAAGACGTACCCCTGTTGCAGGGCCGGATTCGAGACCTCCAAGAAAGGGAGATCAATCTGGTCGTAGTGGCATAGGTTATGCTGATTCAGCGCCTTCTGCCCTGCAAACGTCGCCCCCTCCTCCTGTGGGAATTTAATCCGGAGGGGCCACGAGCTCTCCAACACTTCATGGGTTTGACACCCGTGGAGATGTACAAACTGTTCTTCGGATCACAAGAGATGCATCCGGACTTGACCGAGGACGCTGGCCTAAGCTGCAATCACCCGGATACTCAAGTAAGTAGCCCTGTGTCCGGACACATTGTCCATTTATTTATCATGGGTTTGCCTTTTAACCAGCTATCCCTTGGACGGGAGTGGATAGCGCAAGCAAAACTGATACGGTGTCCGGCCCCCCTCCCTGAGACCACGCCGGATCCCGTGTTAATCAAAATGTTGGAGGTTGCACCTTCAGAGGAGGGCGAAGGGGGGCACAGGGAAACTACCACCTCTGCCAAGGAGGCTTTCAGTAAGGGGGGAATCGAGAATCCCTCCCTCCAGGGGGAGAAGAGGACCGCTTCCGAAGACCCGGAGGCCAAGGCCTCAAAGCGGGGAAAGAAATCTGCACCGGAAGGTCCTGTGCCGGGAAGAGCCCCGGCCGCACAGTCTCCCTAGAGGAATCAGCCCTCCAGCGAGCCGTAAGTAAAAAGGGGGAATTTTGTAATAGGGGACACCCCTACTTTATTTCTAAGGGTAACCGAAGTTTTCACCTTGTAGTTCGGATCTTAGCCCATCTCAGCAGAGCTCATCTTCGGGGGACCTTCGTCCGGAGATGATGGAGAGCGAAACGCCTCCATCTGCCGCCCTATCGGGCGGGGCGGACGACCCTGAGGTGTCATCACGGAGGGTCTCCCCGAGTCTGGCGGGGCCAGGGAGTTCGACACCCACTGGAGTACGGCCAGTGGAGCTGCAGTATTTGCTCAAGAGGGCGTCTATCTCAAAAGATCTCCGCACATTAATGAGTATGGTGATTGAAAGGATCTCATCCGCTAAGAGTGGGTTGCATGAGGCCGCCGGAAGTTTGCTGACGGGGTTTGAGGTACGCAAAAAATGACATACCTTTTGACAGTTTTGCACATGGAGTGCGCCCTGTATAGATAGTAGCCCCTGAGACTTGGTATGCTGTCGAAAGTGACAGCGTGCCGAGGATCATAATCTCAGTTATAGAATGTCGCCTTTCCTATGCAGGTGGCGGAACGTTCGGTGGCCAGCCGGCTGATGGAGTTGCCGAGCTGAAGCGGCAACTCGACGTTGCGGATGCGGACATCGCACTGGTCAATAAACGACTTAACGAGTCACAAGGTAGGTGGTTGCTCCACGGTCACCTAGTAAGGGAGCTGATGCCCGTTCCTTACAATTTGTATGCTTGATGCAGATGGTGCCGCTGCTGTGGAAGACCTTCGAGCAGAGCTTGCTCGAGCCAAGGAGCAAGCCAGGAAAAGTGATGCGGCTGCCTCGAAGGCAGCGGAAGAACTAAAAGCCGAAAAGGCTGCTCACTACCGAAGCAGGGAGGAGATGGCCGGAATGGCCGTGAAATTAAAAGATGCTACCGACCGCTATGAGGTTCTTGAAAGAGAACACCGAGCGGAGCAAGAGGACCTGAAGAAGGCCGCCGCCGAAGCCAAGGATGCCCGTAGTGCGATGCGGGCTATGAAGGAGGAACTGCGTCAGGCCGGAGACATAGCGGCTGGAAAGCCCTTTCTGCTGCGTAGGAAGTTCACGGATCCGAAGTATGCTCAGTTGGGCCAATTGTGTGGTGCGGAGGATCTTTATCTGGATTTGGCGGCGAGTGCAGCGGACGCAGTCGTGCCCTTCCGAAGCCAGAAGGATCACGAAATGGAAGAGCTTTTCTGGTCTCAATTCCATAGTCCGGAGCGTCCACTTCCGTTGACTGATCGGCTGGCTGAGTGGGCTGAGCTGAATAGATTGTCCGGACTTGCCATGGCGGATGTGGTGGCTCATCTGTGGCCAGAAAGGCCCAAGCCTGAGAGTTATTTTGGCTTGTTGCAGCAATTCCTTGGGGCGGTGTCGCATATCGAGGCGATGAAGCGGTCGGCATGCATAGAGGGTGCACGGATGGCTCTCGCTCGTGTTAAGACATAATGGGAGGAGATGGATGCCACCGATGTTGCATCCCGAGGTTTGGACAAAAGCCGATTACCCGCCGAGCACTATTTTGAGGAAGTCCTGCAGGGCGCTCGTTTAATAGAGTCGCAGTGCTCGAAAGATGTTATGTTTAAATGACATGTATGATTTCTGAGATCATGTTTATAATGTAACGGCTTTTTATACTTGTGCGTTCAAGTATTGAACTATCTCCTGTGCGGTCGTATATGTATGGATAACCTGAAAGATGGCAGTCTTTGGCTTCAGCCCCCACGCATGGTGTGGGGGTGTTTGCAAAAAAAAGCGCTTTTTCACACTTAATCCAACGTCTTGGTCCTTTGAAGGAGGTGATAGCATAGCAAACTAGGCAACCGGACTATAATGCTTTATCACTTTCACTTAGCCATAGGAGCTCGATGGTGGGGCTACTATATAGCCCCTAGAGGCACTGTGCTCTCCGAACTCGGGGCGCGTATGTGCCTAACCGAGAAGCGGTCCTTCGTCAAAGCGGAGGAATTCTAAACATTCCAGTAGTCGATCGAGTGGTTGACCAGTCTCTCGTTATATCATGACAGTCAGTTTTCGGCTTTCTCTACTGAGGTGCTCGCCCAGCCGAACCGGGGCACAATCGCAGTAGTTCTCCTGGTGCCGCGTTAGCCGATGGAGCGGAACGTAAGGTAGCAAAACACAGGAGCCGGGCAAACCCAACATTTGACCAAAGACATGATTCGAAGCTGATGCATATAAGGCCTAACTCGAGACGCCGAACACTCCCTAAGGTATTCGGTCTTTATGATACCAGGCAGAACAATGCCCTAAGCCCCTAGTGTCCAGGTACGGGCGAGAACTTCTGACGCGGCCGATGCCAAAACACCAGCCTCCTCCTCGGTTATGGTAGGAAACCGGGGGATGTGTATCAATAAGAGACAGTAAGAAAGGTTTACGCAGGGTCTTAATCTGAAAAGAATCCTTGCAACGGGTCCCTGCTGCACGTCTGCGCCTGTGTCTCCGTTGTGCTGTATCCTGGACGGGTGTAGCACGTGCTTCATCTGTAAAAGAGAAGAACTTAGTTTGGAAAAATATCGTGCAAAAGATGTATTTAAAATAAAGTATGATTTGGAAGATGAATAAAGTTGAGCTTTATTGGCTCTCATTGTTTATACGTGCAGCCCCTTGTAAAGAGGTATGCGGCTGGGAAGCCCCTTGTTTATTTACGCCGGACTCGCCTAACCGTGTCCGAGGTCTGAATGACCTGTTTTTAGGGGCTTTGACCAGCAAGGTCGGATTAGTGTGTGGCTGTCAAGGCAGTCTCACATTTTCCGTGGTCGAGGAACACTCGGGGTTACCCTTTAATGAGATTATGCCGCGTGGACCAGGCATTTTAAGCGTAAGAGACGCGTAATGCGGTATTGCGTTAAAGCGGGTGAAAGCTTCGCGTCCCAGTAGTGCTTGATGGCTACTTTTGAATGGGGCGATATGGAAAATGAGCTTTTCGCGACGGAGGTTGTCAGATGAACCGAACACAGCCTCTAGTAGTACATAGCCTGTACAATTGGCGTAAAGGCCTGGTGTCACTCCTTTGAAGGAAGTGCTGCTACGGCAAATTTTGGTAGGGTCTATCCCCATTCTGCGGATGGTGTCCTGGTATAGCAGGTTTATATCACTGCCGCCGTCCATTAGGACTTGTGTGAATTATAGTCCGTTGATTATGGGATCCAATACCAAAGCAGTCCCTCCTGTGTTTCGAACACTTCTGGAGTAATCCTGATGGTCGAAAGTAATTGGGTTAAACATCCAATTTCGGGATTCTGCTGGGGTGGACCGTGTGGCGCGTGTTTTAGCAGGTGCCGCACTATTTTTCCTTGTTATCACATGAAGTGAGTTCACTGTTTTGACTTCTAGTGGGAAATTCTTCTGTTTTCCGGCGTGCTGCTTGTGGGGTTTGTCATCTTCGCTTGGTGTGTCGAGCCCCTTGTGTTCGGCGTTAAGTCGGCCGAACTGCTTGAAGACCCAACAATCTCTGTGGGTATGGTTTGCAGGCTCCCCGGGGGTACTATGGATTTGACATATCCTATCCAAGATTTTATTTAGGTTGGATAGCTCATCATTGTTGTCCTTAAGAGGCAGAGTTTTATTATTTGACCGAGAGCTTTTGAACCCAGTGTTGACTGCCGTGTTATTTGGGCCATTTTCCTTATTCCGGCGCTGATCTTTTCTGCATCGTGATTTTCCATTTCCATCCCTGGCCTCGGATGTACTGGGGTCGCTGGTGCTGCATCTTGCCAGCCAGCTATCTTCCCCCGCGCAAAAGCGGGTCATGAGGCTTGTTAGTGCGGCCATTGTTCTTGGTTTTTCCTCGCCGAGGTGTCTGGCGAGCCATTCGTCTTGGACCTTATGCTTAAAGGCTGCTAAGGCTTCGACGTCCGGACAGTCGACTATTTGGTTCTTTTTGGTGAGGAACATGTTCCAGAATTTGCATGCTGACTCTCCGGGTTGTTGAATTATGTGACTTAAATCGTCTGCATCCGGAGGGCGGACATAAGTCCCCTGAAAATTTGCTCGAAACGCATCCTCGAGCTCTTCCCAACTTCCAATGGTATTTTCTGGGAGGCTTTTGAGCCAATGCCGAGATGGCCCTTTGAGCTTGAGGGGTAGGTATTTTATGGCATGGAGATCGTCTCCTCTGGCCATATGTATGTGTAGGATATAATCCTCAATCCAGACTCCGGGGTCTGTTGTTCCGTCATATGCCTCTATGTTGACGGGTTTGAATCCCGCTGGAAATTCATGGTCCAGTACCTCATCGATGAAACATAGTGGGTGTGCGGCGCCCCTGTATTTAGGTGTTCCGTTGTCGTCAAACACTCGGTGGGTTGTGTTGCTCCCTGGAGTCTTCTTTTTTGGCCCATAGATGGACCTGACCGGGCCATCTTTTTTGCGAGGATCTTTATGTGGATCGTGTGCCGGCTTGTGTGCGGCGCCCCGTGCCGCTCTTAGCCTGTCATCTGGTCGTCTATCCGGCCAGGCGGCCTCTTTCTTTTTTGATTGTGGGGGCTCTATGGCCTCCTCGTCAAATTCGGGCAACAGCTTGCGCTTCGGGTAGCTCTTTGCCTGGTGACTATTGCCGTATTTATCTGCGGTATTGAGTACTTTTCTCCATATCATTCTGAGTGCGTCCTCCGCTGTTTTGAGCTTCCGCTTTTGCTTCTTCAAAGTTCTTGCGGTGGCGACGAGCCTTTTATGAAGGTTCTTATGCTCCGGTGATGTGTCAGGCGTGAGATCGTCTGGACTGTTGTTTTCGTCGGGGATGGGTTGCTTGTCCAATCCATCCTGTTCGGATGGTTGCTTGGTGGCATGTTCGTCGTCCACTACTTCACCCTGCTCTAAGGCTGGGTCAGTATGGGTGCCGTTGTTATCGAAGCGGGACTTCGGGCGGCTCTTGCGTCGCTGTTTTGGTTGTTTGCTGGGGGAGTTGTCCTTCGCCACGTCCCGTTGTTCCTCGTTATCGCTTCCTTTTGGTGTATCCACCATGTATACGTCGTGAGTTGGGGTGGCTTTCCAGTGCCCAGTAGGTGCTGGTTCTTGGTCGTCTCCGGCATCGTCGTCCATACCGTCGATGTCTTTGGAGTCGAAGTCAAGCATGTCGGTTAGATCGTCGACAGTGGCTACTAAGTGGGTGGTGGGTGGGCTATGAATTTCTTCGTCGTCCGCATCCCAACCGTCCTGACCGCAGTCCGGCCAGGTCTCTCCTGATAACGAGAGATACTTTAACGAACTTAGGATGTCGTCGAAAGGTGAGTGTTAAAAGATGTCCGCAGCGGTGAATTCCATGATCGGCGCCCAATCGGATTCGATTGGAGGGGGCGCGGGAGGTTCGGAGTCCGGCGAGGAGTCCGGCACCTCGGAGTCACGAGCTTCACAAGGGGTAAGGTCAGTATTCGGCTCCATCGCCGTAGAGGTTGCTGAAGGAAATATGCCCTAGAGGCAATAATAAAGTTATTATTTATTTCCTTATTTCATGATAAATGTTTATTATTCATGCTAGAATTGTATTAACCGGAAACATAATACATGTGTGAATACATAGACAAACATAGTGTCACTAGTATGCCTCTACTTGACTAGCTCGTTTACTAAAGATGGTTATGTTTCCTAGCCATGGAAAAAAGAGTTGTCATTTGATTATGGGATCACATCATTAGGAGAATGATGTGATTGACATGACCCATTCCGTTAGCCTAGCACTTGATCGTTTAGTATGTTGCTATTGCTTTCTTCATGACTTATACATGTTCCTGTAACTATGAGAATTATGCAACTCCCGTTTATCGGAGGAACACTTTGGGTACTACCAAACGTCACAACGTAACTGGGTGATTATAAAGGAGTACTACAGGTGTCTCCGAAGGTACATGTTGAGTTGGCGTATTTCGAGATTAGGTTTTATCACTCCGATTGTCGGAGAGGTATCTCTAGGCCCTCTCAGTAATGCACATCTTTATAAGCCTTGCAAGCAATGTGACCAAATGAGTTGGTTACGGAATGATGCATTATGGAATGAGTAAAGAGACTTGCCGGTAACGAGATTGAACTAGGTATTGGATACCGACGATCAAATCTTGGGCAAGTAACATACCGATGACAAAGGGAACAACGTATGTTGTTATGCGGTTTGACCGATAAATATCTTCGTAGAATATGTAGGAACCAATATGGGCATCCAGGTTCCGCTATTGGTTATTGACCGAGAATAGTTCTAGGTCATGTCTACATAGTTCTCAAACCCGTAGGGTCCGCACGCTTAACGTTACGATGACAGTTATATTATGAGTTTATGAGTTTTCATGTACCGAAGGAGTTCGGAGTCTCGGATGAGATCAGGGACATGACGAGGAGTCTCGAAATGGTCGAGACGTAAAGATCGATATATTGGACGACTATATTCAGAGTTCGGAAAGGTTACGAGTGATTCGGGTATTTTTCGGAGTACCAGAGAGTTACGGGAATTCGCCGGGGAGTATATGGGCCTTATTGGGCTATACGGGAATAGAGGAGAGAGGCCAAAAGGAAAGAGGCTTGCACCCCCCCTCTGGTCCGAATTGGACAAGGGGGGCAGCCGCCTTTTCCTTTTCCCTCTCCCCCTCTTTCCACTTCCCCTACTCCAACAAGGAAGGAGGGAGTCCTACTCCCGGTGGGAGTAGGACTCCCCTTGGCGCGCCCCCTCCTAGGCCGGCCGCACCTCCCCCTCCCTCCTTTATATACGGGGGCAGGGGGGCACCCCATGACACACAAGTTGATCTACGGATCGTTCCTTAGCCGTGTGCGGTGCCCCCTCCACCATATTCCACCTTGGTCATATCGTCGCGGAGTTTAGGCGAAGCCCTGCGCCGGTAGAGCATCATCATCGTCACCACGCCGTCGTGCTGACGGAACTCATCCCCGAAGCTTTGCTGGATCGGAGCCCGGGGATCGTCATCGAGCTGAACGTGTGCTGAACTCGGAGGTGCCGTACGTTCGGTGCTTGGATCGGTCGGATCATGAAGACGTACGACTACATCAACCGCGTTGTGCTAACTCTTCTGCTTACGGTCTACGAGGGTACATGGACAACACTTTCCCCTCTCGTTGCTATGCCATCACCATGATCTTGCGTGTACGTAGGAAATTTTTTGAAATTACTACGTTCCCCAACGGTGGCATCCGAGCCTAGGTTTTATGCGTTGATGTTATATGCACGAGTAGAACACAAGTGAGTTGTGGGCGATACAAGTCATACTGCTTACCAGCATGTCATACTTTGGTTCGGCGGTATTGTGAGATGAAGCGGCCCGGACCGACATTACGCGTACGCTTACGCGAGACTGGTTTCACCATTGCGAGCACTCGTGCTTAAAGGTGGCTGGCGGGTGTCTGTCTCTCTCACTTTAGCTGAATCGAGTGTGGCTACGCCCAGTCCTTGCGAAGGTTAAAACAGCACCAACTTGACAAACTATCGTTGTGGTTTTTATGCGTAGGTAAGAACGGTTCTTGCTAAAGCCCGTAGCAGCCATGTAAAATTTGCAACAACAAAAGTAGAGGACGTCTAACTTGTTTTTGCAGGGCATGTTGTGATGTGATATGGTCAAGACGTGATGCTATATTTTATTGTATGAGATGATCATGTTTTGTAACCGAAGTTATCGGCAACTGGCAGGAGCCATATGGTTGTCGCTTTATTGTATGAAATGCAAACGCCCTGTAATTGCTTTACTTTATCTCTAAGCGGTAGCGATAGTCGTAGAAGCAATAGATGGTGTAACAACAACGATGCTACGATGGAGATCAAGGTGTCGCGCCGGTGATGATGGTGATCACGACGGTGCTTCGAAGATGGAGATCACAAGCACAAGATGATGATGGCCATATCATATCACTTATATTGATTGCATGTGATGTTTATCCTTTATGCATCTTATCTTGCTTTGATTGACGGTAGCATTTTAAGATGATCTCTCACTAATAATCAAGAAGTGTTCTCCCTGAGTATGCACCGTTGCGAAAGTTCTTCGTGCTGAGACACCACGTGATGATCGGGTGTGATAGGCTCTACGTTCAAATACAACGGGTGCAAAACAGTTGCACACGCGGAATACTCAGGTCATACTTGACGAGCCTAGCATATACAGATATGGCCTCGGAACACGGAGACCAAAAGGTCGAGCGTGAATCATATAGTACATATGATCAACATATTGATGTTCACTGTTGAAACTACTCCATCTCACGTGATGATCGGACATGGTTTAGTTGATATGGATCACGTGATCACTTAGAGGATTAGAGGGATGTCTATCTAAGTGGGAGTTCTTAAGTAATATGATTAATTGAACTTTAAATTTATCATGAACTTAGTCCTGGTAGTATTTTGCAAATTATGTTGTAGATCAATAGCTTGCGTTGTTGCTTTCATATATTTATTTCGATATGTTCCTAGAGAAAATTGTGTTGAAAGATGTTAGTAGCAATGATGCGGATTGGATCCGTGATCTGAGGTTTATCCTCATTGCTGCACAGAAAAATTATGTCCTTAATGCACCGCTAGGTGACGGACCTATTGCAGAAGCAGATGCAGACGTTATGAACGTTTGGCTAGCTCAATATGATGACTACTTGATAGTTTAGTGCACCATGCTTAACGGCTTAGAATCGGGACTTCAAAGACGTTTTGAACGTCATGGACCATGTGAGATGTTCCAGTAGTTGAAGTTAATATTTCAAGCAAATACCCGAGTTGAGAGATATGAAGTCTCCAACAAGTTCTATAGCTAAAAGATGGAGGAGAATCGCTCAACTAGTGAGCATGTGCTCAGATTGTCTGGGTACTATAATCGCTTGAATCAAGTGGGAGTTAATCTTCCAGATAAGATAGCGATTGACAAAATTCTCTAGTCACCACCACCAAGTTAGTAGAACTTCGTGATGAACTATAATGCAAGGGATGACGAAAATGATTCCCGAGCTCTTCGTGATGCTGAAATCAACGAAGTTAGAAATCAAGAAAGAGCATCAAGTGTTGATGGTTGACAAGATTACTAGTTTCAAGAAAAAGGGCAAAGGGAAAGAAAGGGGAACTTCAAGTAGAATGACAAGCAAGTTGTCACTCCCATGAAGAAGCCCAAAGTTGAACCAAAGCCTGAAACTGAGTGCTTACACTGCAAAGGAAATGGTCACTAGAAGCGGAAATGCCTTGAATATTTGGTGAATAAGAAGGATGGCAAAGTGAACAAGGGTATATTTGATATACATGTTATTGATCTGTACCTTACTAGTGTTTATAGTAACCCTTGAGTATTTAATACTTGTTCGGTTGCTAAGATTAGTAACTCGAAACAGGAGTTACAGAATAAACAGAAACTAGTTGAGGGTGAAGTGACGATGTATGTTGGAAGTGGTTCCAAGATTGATATGATCATCATCGCACACTCCCTATACTTTCGAGATTAGTGTTGAACCTACATAAATGTTATTTGGTGTTTGCGTTGAGCATGAATATGATTTGATCATGTTTATTGCAATAAGGTTATTCATTTAAAATCAGAGAATAATTGTTGTTCTGTTTAAATGAATAAAACCTTTGATGGTCATACACCAAATGAAAATAGTTTGTTGGATCTCGGTCATAGTGATACACATATTCATAGTATTGGTGCCAAAAGATGCAAAGTTGATAATGATAGTGCAACTTATTTGTGGCACTGCCGTTTGGGTCATATCGGTGTAAAGCGCATGAAGAAACTCCATAAAGATGGATTTTCGGAATCACTTGGTTATGAATCATTTGATGCTTGCGAACCGTGCCTTTTGGGCAAGATGACTAAAAACTCCATTCTCCGGAACAATGGAACAAGCTACTGACTTATTGGAAATAATACATACCGATGTATGCGATCCAATGAGTGTTGATGCTCGTGGCAAGTATCGTTATTTTCCGACCTTCACAAAATGATTTGAGCAGATATGGGTATATCTACTTGATGAAACATAAGTCTGAGATAATTGAAAGGTTCAAAGAATTTCAGAGTGAAGTGGAAAAATCATCGTAACAAGAAAATAAAGTTTCTACGATCTGATCGTGGAGACGAATATTTGAGTTACGAGTTTGGTCTTCAGTTAAAACAATGTGGAATAGTTTCACAGCTCACGCCACCTGGAACACCACAATGTTATGGTGTGTCTGAACGTCGTAACCTCACTTTATTGGATATGGTGCGATCTATGATGTCTCTTATCGGTTTTACCACTATCGTTTTGGGGTTGTGCATTAGAGACAGCTGCATTCACGTTTAAAAGGGCACCATCTAAATCCATTGAGACGACACCGTATGAACTATGGTTTAGCAGTAAACCTAAGCTGTCGTTTCTTAAAGTTTGGAGTTGTGATGCTTATATGAAAAAAAGTTTCAACCTGATAAGCTCAAACCCAAATCGGAGAATTGCGTCTTCATAGAATACCCAAAGTTAACTATTGGGTACACCTTCTATCACAGGTCGGAAGGCAAGTTATTCATTGCTAAGAAAGGATCCTTTCTAGAGAAGGAGTTTCTCTCGAAAGAAGTGAGTGGGAGGAAAGTAGAACTTGATGAGGTAACTGTACCTGCTCCCTTATTGGAATGTAGTTCATCACAGAAATCTGTTCCTGTGACTACTACACCAATTAGTGAGGAAGTTAATGATGATGATCATGAAACTTCAGATTAAGTTACTACAGAACCTCGTAGGTATTCCAGAGTAAGATCCGCACCAGAGTGGTACGGTAATAATGTTCTGGAAGTCATGTTACAAGACCATGATGAACCTACGAACTATGAGGAAGCGATGATGAGCCCAGATTCCACGAAATGGCTTGAGGCCATAAAATCTGAGATATGATCCATGTATGAGAACAAAGTATGGACTTTGATTGACTTGCTCGATGATCAGCAAGCCATGTTAAATAAATGGATCTTCAAGAGGAAGACGGACATTGATAGTAGTGTTACTATCTACTAAGCTCGACTTGTTGCGAAATGTTTTCAACAAGTTCAAGGTATTGAATACGATGAGAGTTTCTCACTCATATCGAAGCTTAAGTCTGTCTGAATCATGTTAGCAATTGCCACATTTTATGAAATTTGGCAAATGGATGTCAAAACTGCATTCCTTAATGGATTTATTAAAGAAGAGTTGTATATGATGCAACCAGAAAGTTTTTGTCAATCCTAAAGATGCTAACAAAGTGTGCAAGCTCCAGCAATCCATCAATGGACTGGTGCAAGCATCTCAGAGTTGGAATATACGCTTTGATGAGTTGATCAAAGCATATGGTTTTATACAGACTTTTGAAGAAGCATGTATTTACAAGAAAGTGAGTGGGAGCTCTGTAGCATTTCTAATATTATATGTGGATGAGATATTGTTAATTGGAAATGATATGGAAATTCTGGATAGCATGAAAGGATACTTGAATAAGAGTTTTTCAAAGCAAGACCTCGGTGAAGATGCTTACACATTGAGCATCAAGATCTATATAGATAGATCAAGACGCTTGATAAGATTTTTCAATGAGTACATACCTTGATAAATTTTTGAAATAGTTCAAAATGGAACAGTCAAAGAAGGAGTTCTTGCCTGTGTTACAAGGTGTGAAGTTGAGTAAGACTCAAGACCCGACCATTGCATAAAATAGAAAGAGAATGAAAAATCATTCCCTATGCCTCAGTCATAGGTTCTATAAAGTATGCTACGCTGTGAACCAGACCTATTGTATACCTTGCTCTGTGTTTGGCAAAGGAATACAATTTTGATCTAATAAGTAGATCACTGGACATGGGTCAAGAATATCCTTAGTGAGGACTAAGGAGAGGTTTCTCGATTATGGAGGTGATAAAAGAGCCCGTCCTAAAAGTTACAACGATGCAAGCTTTTACACCAATCCAGATGACTCTAAGTCTCAATCTGGATACATATTAAAAGTCGGAGCAATTAGCTAGAGTAGCTCTGTGCAGAGCATTGTGGACATAGAATATTTGCGAAATACATACGGCTCTGAATATGACAGACCCGTTGACTAAGCTTCTCTCACGAGAAAAACATGATCATACCTTAGTACTCTTTTGGGTGTTAATCACATAGCGATGTGAACTAGATTATTGACTCTAGTAAACCCTTTGGGTGTTAATCACATAGCGATGTGAACTAGATTATTGACTCTAGTAAACCCTTTGGGTGTTGATCACATGATGATGTGAACTATGGGTATTAATCACATGCAGATGTGAATATTGGTGTTAAATCACATAGCGATGTGAACTAGATTATTGACTCTAGTGCAAGTGGGAGACTGAAGGAAATATGCCCTAGAGGCAATAATAAAGTTATTATTTATTTCCTTATTTCATGATAAATGTTTATTATTCATGCTAGAATTGTATTAACCGGAAACATAATACATGTGTGAATACATAGACAAACATAGTGTCACTAGTATGCCTCTACTTGACTAGCTCGTTTATCAAAGATGGTTATGTTTCCTATCCATGGACAAAAGAGTTGTCATTTGATTATGGGATCACATCATTAGGAGAATGATGTGATTGACATGACCCATTCCGTTAGCCTAGCACTTGATCGTTTAGTATGTTGCTATTGCTTTCTTCATGACTTATACATGTTCCTGTAACTATGAGAATTATGCAACTCCCGTTTACCGGAGGAACACTTTGGGTACTACCAAACGTCACAACGTAACTGGGTGATTATAAAGGAGTACTACAGGTGTTTCCGAAGGTACATGTTGAGTTGGCGTATTTCGAGATTAGGTTTTGTCACTCCGATTGTCGGAGAGGTATCTCTGGGCCCTCTCGGTAATGCATATCTTTATAAGCCTTGCAAGCAATGTGACCAAATGAGTTGGTTACGGAATGATGCATTACGGAACGAGTAAAGAGACTTGCTGGTAACGAGATTGAACTAGGTATTGGATACCGAAGATCAAATCTCGGGCAAGTAACATACCGATGACAAAGGGCACAACGTATGTTGTTATGCGGTTTGACCGATAAAGATCTTCGTAGAATATGTAGGAACCAATATGGGCATCCAGGTTCCGCTATTGGTTATTGACCGAGAATAGTTCTAGTTCATGTCTACATAGTTCTCGAACCCGTAGGGTCCGCACGCTTAACGTTACGATGACAGTTATATTATGAGTTTATGAGTTTTGATGTACCTAAGGAGTTCGGAGTCCCGGATGAGATCAGGGACATGACGAGGAGTCTCGAAATGGTCGAGACGTAAAGATCGATATATTGGACGACTATATTCGGAGTTCGGAAAGGTTCCGAGTGATTCGGGTATTTTTCGGAGTACCGGAGAGTTACGGGAATTCGCCGGGGAGTATATGGGCCTTATTGGGCTATACGGGAATAGAGGAGAGAGGCCAAAAGGAAAGAGGCCTGCGCCCCCCCCCCCTCTGGTCCGAATTGGACAAGGGGGGCAGCCCCCTTTTCCTTTTCCCTCTCCCCCTCTTTCCACTTCTCCTACTCCAACAAGGAAGGAGGGAGTCCTACTCCCGGTGGGAGTAGGACTCCCCTTGGCGCGCCCCCTCCTAGGCCGGCCGCACCTCCCCCTCCCTCCTTTATATACGGGGGCAGGGGGGCACCCCATGACACACAAGTTGATCTACGGATCATTCCTTAGCCGTGTGCGGTGCCCCCCTCCACCATATTCCACCTCGGTCATATCATCGCGGAGTTTAGGCGAAGCCCTGCGCTGGTAGAGCATCATCATCGCCACCACGCCGTCGTGCTGACGGAACTCATCCCCGAAGCTTTGCTGGATCGGAGCCCGGGGATCGTCATCGAGCTGAACGTGTGCTGAACTCGGAGGTGCCGTACGTTCGGTGCTTGGATCATCCGGATCGTGAAGACGTACGACTACATCAACCGCGTTGTGCTAACGCTTCCGCTTACGGTCTACGAGGGTACGTGGACAACACTCTCCCCTCTCGTTGCTATGCCATCACCATGATCTTGCGTGTACGTAGGAATTTTTTTGAAATTACTACGTTCCCCAACAGTTGCAGCCCCCGAGGCGGTGTCTAGCCACCCGTCCTCGATCTGCGCAGCCGGCTCCGAATCAAGGGTCGGAGCAGGCTCGTGTGCGGCCTCCAAGGCACTGTCTGGCTGCAGAGCTAAATCATGCTCATCGTTACAGTGCGGCGCGCTCGGCTGTGGCTCGAATCCATCGAAGATCAAGTCTCCGCGGATGTCAGCCGTGAAGTTCAAACTTCCAAATCTAACCTGATGTCCAGCGGCGTAGCTTTCGATCTGCTCCAGATGGCCAAGCGAATTGGCCCGCAGTGCAAAGCCGCCGAATACGAAGATCTGTCCGGGGAGAAAAGTCTCACCTTGGACTGCGTCGTTGCTGATGATCGAAGAAGCCATCGAGCCTATCAGTGACGACACAGAGGAACTCTCAATGAAAGCACCAATGTCGGTGTCAAAACCGGCAGATCTCGGGTAGGGGGTCCCGAACTGTGCGTCTAGGCGGATGGTAACAGGAGACAAGGGACACGATGTTTTACCCAGGTTCGGGCCCTCTTGATGGAGGTAAAACCCTACGTCCTGCTTGATTGATATTGATGATGTGGGTATTACAAGAGTAGATCTACCACGAGATCAAGGAGGCAAACCCTAGAAGCTAGCCTATGGTATGATTGTTGTTCGTCCTATGGACTAAAGCCATCCGGTTTATATAGACATCGGAGAGGGCTAGGGTTACACAGAGTCGGTTACAATGGTAGGAGATCTACATATCCGTATCACCAAGCTTGCCTTCCACGCCAAGGAAAGTCCCATCCCGACACGGGACGAAGTCTTCAATCTTGTATCTTCATAGTCTTGGAGTCCGGCTGATGATGATAGTTCAGCTATCCGGACACCCCCTAGTCCAGGACTCCCTCAACGGGGTTTATAATAGTTCGGGCCACCATTGTGGTGTAATACCCTACTCTAGTTTGTGGTGTGGTGGATTGCCTCAGGGGCTGATGATGAACAATACAAAGGAAGAACTGCCTCGCGAGGGGAGGAGTTCTTGTGGAGGTGATGCCTCTTGGGAAGGATTGAATCTGGATCACTTTCTACTGTGGTGGCTAGCCCTATTTATAGAGCGAGGCCCTGGTCCTCTTCCCAAATATTGAGCGGGAAGGGCGCCAACAATTGGCCATTTTGGAGGGGAACATCTAGTACACTTATCCTGACTAAAGTTGGTCCTCACCTGCCAAAGAGTCTGATGATAATGCCGGCTTGGGCTCCACGATGACCCCCATTCTGTTGTTCTGCTGGTCTTGGTCTTGTTGCACCGAAATGGTTGCCTTTGCTTGATACCCTTGCCTGCGCTTGCCCCCTTTGCACCAAAGAGGAAACAAGGACTCTGCGCAGGCCGGCGCCCGCCTGGATTCGGTCGTCATGGCTTGCGTCATGGGCACCTTGTGAGGTACCCCGCCTTGATCTCTCCGCCTCCTCGTGAGCCAGCCTGACGAGGCTGTGCCTGAGGAAGCTTCCTGTCGTCCGCCCCGTGAGGCTTGGCCCCTCGTGAGGGTCTTGAGCTCGTGTAGACGAAGATGGGTCGTACTGGGTCACTCCTCGAGCCGCGCCGCAGGCCGCAGGCAGGCAAGTCTAGGTACCCCCATTCCCAGAACGCCGACAGTAGCCCCCGGGCCCAAGGCGCTCCCGGACTTGGCTTAGCAGAGAAGCGAAGGGGCAAGTGCGAAGCCCCACGGGCCCCAACAGCCTGCGGCCTTGGGCGCCGCGTGGCAGTTGATTGGATGTGTGCGTCCCTGCTTCCCCATGACGTCTCGGCAACCGCGCGACTTGACAAGTCCCTGCATGCAAAACGGGTAATGATTACCTATGATCGTGGAGGCCGGCAGTTGGCCTCCCTCGGCTATATGTACGGAACGGCGCGAGCCCTTCGAGTCCGTCTTTTCCTGCTACTCTCCTTCTTCTTCCTGGCCGCTCGTCGTCCCCATGGCTCCGCCGAAGAGGTTCTCGGCCGTGGAGAAAGGAAAGGCTCGCCAGGAAGGGCTTGGCTCCCCTCTGACCAAGCGTGACCGAGGCCGCCCTCGCAAGCACCCTTCGGCCCCTGCTGCGTCTTCCCGTTGTCATGGAAGCAGTCCTCTGCGCGGCGGTGGGCGCCCGGCTACCGACAAGAGGTATGCCGCGGCTGCGCGACCCCCCAGGCCGTGTTCCCGCTCGGCGGAGGTGCTGCCGGAGTTCTTCGTGTGGTCGGCGGACCCGACTGGCACCTGGCTCCAGCTCCCCCGCTTCTTTGTAGGTTAGCTTCTAGCTGGTGCCCTGGGCGGCCTTTGGCTTCAGGCGGATCGTTGCTGCAGCAGGCCTCCTGGGCTACGCTGGAGGTCTCCGCCGCCGGGGAGGCGGCCCTGACCCGCGGCTGGCAAATGTTTGCCCGCACGCGCGGCCTGAGCCGACGGTGCACTCTACACTTCAAGTTTGATGGCGATGCCACTCTCTACGTGAGGGTGTTCGGGGAAGACGGCCGCCGCACTGGATGCTGCCCCGAAGACGATGACCGTGGCCGTGCGCGCAGCCCCGGTGTTGATCAGGATGAAGGTGGTGGGAGGCGCGCGGGCAGCGGTGCCCGAGGCCCGCCAAGCTTTGGTGACTCCCCATCGGACGGCTGCTCCTCCAGCGGTGGTCGCGACCAGCCCCCTCGCCGTCGCGCCCGCCTGGGAGGAGGCAGCGGGTCGGCCCGCCACCGTGCCTCGATGAAGCAGGAGATGGAATCCATCTGAGCTCCGGAGGCAATACGAGCCCTTGCCGAGAGTTGATGCCGGGCAAGTTGCGCCCATTTTGCTTTTCTCCCTTCCCTGCGCAAAAAGAAGGTAGTCTGGTGCCCCGCGGGGGCGTGTCGAACTGTTGCTATTTATTTATCGCGTTGTTTCTACTATTTCTGCGCTATGTTTTCGTTCCACGTGTTTATGTGTGGAAATTACTTAGCTTGGGGGAAGCTCGTCGTGGTCTTCGCCTCCTGAGGCTAGGGCCTCACCGTGCGCCTTACGTCCTGCAAGGGTTAGTCAGTAGGGGTAGTCTCCAGCCTTGGTAGGCGGGACGACCAACCCAGGTCCCATGATCGTGTCGTGATGCCCATGGGGCACGGACTGGGAGGGGTGCTCCCGCAACGGACTCGGATAGGGAAGTTCCAAACCACCGGGGCAGAAAACACTTGCGAGGGTGCCCTTGTTCCTCCCTCGTGAGACTTGTGCGAGAGAAAACGAAGCAAACAAGCGAAATGGGCAAAGGGTCGCGATCTAGAAACGGTAACAGCTTCAATAAAACTTCAAATTGGAACAAACAAACCCACTACAGAAAGCAAATGAAAAAAGCCGCGTCCGGCACCTAATCTAGTCTTTGATGTCTTCTCACCAGCGCGGAGCTAAGTGCTACCACTTGGCGTGGGCGGGAGCCCCCGAGGCCCGAGGGCGGCACTCCGGAGACTCCGGGGCGTGTACAGCCCCACTCATTATTACGTGAGAGTGTCACGGGCGGCGAGCTTCACAGGCGTTTGCCTTATTCATAGGCACCGGGCCTTTTCCAAAACGCAGCAACTTCACAGGCATTCACCTTCTTCACAGGCACCGGGCCTTTTCCAAAACACAGCAACTTCACAGGCATTCGCCTTCTTCATAGGCACCGGGCCTTTTCGAAAACACAACAGCTTCACAGGCATTTGCCTTCTTCACAGGCACCGGGCCTTTTCCAAAACGCAGCAGCTTCATAGGCATTCGCCTTCTTCATTGGCACCAGGCCTTTTCCAAAACGCAGCAACTTCCCAGGCATTCGCCTTCTTCACAGGCACCGGGCCTTTTCCAAAACGCAGCAGCTTCACAGGCATTCGCCTTCTTCACAGGCACCGGGCCTTGATCAGGGGTAAAATCTTCAGAGATTTTGAATGTTCCATGCGTTCTGGACGGGCACCCCCTCCTGGGTCTCCAAGCGCGCGGAGCCGGGCCTGGAAACATGAACAACCTTGAATGGGCCCTCCCACATGGGAGAGAGCTTATGCAGCCCCTCCCTGGAGAGAACCCGTCTGAGCACGAGGTCCCCTACCTCAAGAGTCCTGGGGCGGATGTTGCGGCAGTGGTATCGCCGCAGTGCTTGTTGGTGCCTTGATGCTCGTAGCGCGGCTTCTCGACGACGCTCCTCCCCCAGCACGAGATCCGTCCCCCGCATGGCGTCCTGCTGCACCTCATCGAATGCCAGGACCCGTGCGGAATGACACCTGACCTCGTGAGGGAGAACGACTTCAGCTCCATAAACCATAAAGAACGGGGTCTCGCCAGTTGGCTTTGTCGCGGTCGTGCAGATAAACCACATCACAGATTGGAGCTCGTCGTACCAGCCCCTGCCGCAGGCTTCCAGCTTCTTCTTGAAGGTCCTGGTTTTGAGGCCCCTCAGGACCTCCGCGTTGGCTCGCTTAGCCTGGTCGTTGCTCCGGGGGTACACCACCGAGGCGTAGCATATCTGTGTTCCAAGGTTAGCACAGTATGTTTTCAAGAGATTGCTGGTGAACTGCGAACCGTTGTCGGTGATAATGCGGTTTGGCACCCCAAATCGGCTCACGAGGCCCTTGATGAACTTGACAGCTGAGCCCGCGGGTATGGTGCGGACGGCTTCCACCTCAGCCCACTTGGTGAACTTGTCCATGGCGACGTAGAGGTAGCGGTAGCCCCCTGGCGCCTGAGGGAACGGGCCTAGAATGTCTAGCCCCCAAACTGTGAACGACCACGAGAGGGGTATGGTCTGCAGTCCCCCCGCCGACTGGTGGATCTGCTTGGCGTGGAACTGGCAGGCCTCACAAGCCTTCACCAGCTCAACGGCGTCGTTGAGCGCTGTGGGCCAGTAGAACCCGCTGTGAAATGCCTTGCCAACGAGGGTCCGCGAGGATGAGTGGTGCCCACAGTCTCCGCCGTGTATGTCTGCCAGCAGCTCCTTCCCTTGCTCTCTCGGAATGCAATGCAGGGACACGTCGTTCGGACGCCTTCGGTAGAGCTCCCCATCCTTGACGCTGTAGGCCGTGGCCTGCCATGCCACGCGCTCCGCGTCCTCCTCCTTCTCCAGCAGAGTCCCTTTTGTCAAGTAGTCCTTGAATTCTGCCATCCAGCATTCTTCCTGAGGCTCCAACGCCAGAAGCAGGCGTGCCCCTGAGGCCGTGCCGCAGGCCGGGGCTCCCGAGGCAGGTGGTTGAGGGAGTTCCTCCCTAGGCTGCACTGTGCTTGATAACATCGGTGTCGCCAAGGGTTTGAAGAGTCGCTCCGCGAAGACGCCAGGCTCCTAAGGTAGCCGCCTGGATGCCCTCTTGGCGATGTCGTCAGCCTCTTGATTGGTACCGCGAGGCACATGCTGCTGAAGGAAATATGCCCTAGAGGCAATAATAAAGTTATTATTTATTTCCTTATAATCATGATAAATGTTTATTATTCATGCTAGAATTGTATTTACCGGAAACATAATACATGTGTGAATACATAGACAAACAGAGTGTCACTAGTATGCCTCTACTTGGCTAGCTCGTTAATCAAAGATGGTTATGTTTCCTAACCATGAACAATGAGTTGTTATTTGATTAACGAGGTCACATCATTAGTAGAATGATCTGATTGACATGACCCATTCCATTAGCTTAGCACCCGATCGTTTAGTATGTTGTTATTGCTTTCTTCATGACTTATACATGTTCCTATGACTATGAGATTATGCAACTCCCGTTTACCGGAGGAACACTTTGGGTACTACCAAACGTCACAACGTAACTGGGTGATTATAAAGGAGTACTACAGGTGTCTCCAATGGTCGATGTTGGGTTGGCGTATTTCGAGATTAGGATTTGTCACTCCGATTGTCGGAGAGGTATCTCTGGGCCCTCTCGGTAATACACATCACATAAGCCTTGCAAGCATTACAACTAATATGTTAGTTGTGAGATGATGTATTACGGAACGAGTAAAGAGACTTGCCGGTAACGAGATTGAACTAGGTATTGGATACCGACGATCGAATCTCGGGCAAGTAACATACCGATGACAAAGGGAACAACGTATGTTGTTATGCGGTCTGACCGATAAAGATCTTCGTAGAATATGTAGGAGCCAATATGGGCATCCAGGTCCCGCTATTGGTTATTGACCGGAGACGTGTCTCGGTCATGACTACATTGTTCTCGAACCCGTAGGGTCCGCACGCTTAAGATTACGATGACAGTTATATTATGAGTTTATGCATTTTGATGTACCGAAGGTTGTTCGGAGTCCCGGATGTGATCACGGACATGACGAGGAGTCTCGAAATGGTCGAGACATAAAGATTGATATATTGGAAGTCTATGTTTGGACATCGGAAGTGTTCCGGGTGAAATCGGGATTTTACCGGGTTACCGGGAGGTTACCGGAACCCCCCGGGAGCCATATGGGCCATCATGGGCCTTAGTGGAAAGGAGAAAGGGGCAGCCCAAGGGGGCTGCGCGCCTCCCCCCTTCCCCTAGTCCTATTAGGACTAGGAGAGGTGGCCGGCCACCCCTCTCCCTCTTTCCCCCTTGGGAATCCTAGTTGGAATAGGATTGGAGGGGGAGTCCTACTCCCGGTAGGAGTAGGACTCCTCCTGCGCCACCTCCTCCTGGCCGGCGCCTCCTCCCCCCCTTGGCTCCTTTATATACGGAGGCAGGGGCACCTCTAAACATACAAGTTGACACAAGTTAATGCACGTGATCGATTCCTTAGCCGTGTGCGGTGCCCCCTGCCACCATATTCCTCGATAATACTGTAGCGGAGTTTAGGCGAAGCCCTGCTGCTGTAGTTCATCAAGATCGTCACCACGCCGTCGTGCTGACGAAACTCTTCCCCGACACTTTGCTGGATCGGAGTCCGGGGATCGTCATCGAGCTGAACGTGTGCTCGAACTCGGAGGTGCCGTAGTTTCGGTGCTTGATCGGTTGGATCGTGAAGACGTACGACTACTTCCTCTACGTCGCGTCATCGCTTCCGCAGTCGGTCTGCGTTGGGTACGTAGACAACACTCTCCTCTCGTTGCTATGCATCACATGATCCTGTGTGCGCGTAGGTAATTTTTTGAAATTACTACGAAACCCAACAGTGGTATCGGAGCCAGGTTATTGATGTTGATGTTATATGCACGAGTAGAACACAAGTGAGTTGTGGACGATACAAGTCATACTGCCTACCAGCATGTCATATTTTGGTTCGGCGGTATTGTTGGACGAGATGACCCAGACCAACCTTACGCGTACGCTTACGCGAGACCGGTTCCCTCGACGTGCTTTGCACAGAGATGGCTTGCGGGCGACTGTCTCTCCAACTTTAGTTGAACCAAGTATGGCTACGCCCGGTCCTTGCGAAGGTTAAAACAGAGTCTATTTGACAAACTATCGTTGTGGTTTTGATGCGTAGGTGAGATTGGTTCTTACTTAAGCCCGTAGCAGCCACGTAAAAAATTGCAACAACAAAGTAGAGGACGTCTAACTTGTTTTTGCAGGGCATGTTGTGATGTGATATGGTCAAGGCATGATGCTGAATTTTATTGTATGAGATGATCATGTTTTGTAACCAAGTTATCGGCAACTGGCAGGAGCCATATGGTTGTCGCTTTATTGTATGCAATGCAATCGCGATGTAATGCTTAAACTTTATTACTAAACGGTAGTGATAGTCGTGAAAGCATAAGATTGGCGAGACGACAACGATACTACGATGGAGATCAAGGTGTCGCGCCGGTGGCGATGGTGATCATGACGGTGCTTCGGAGATGGAGATCACAAGCACGAGATGATGATGGCCATATCATATCACTTATATTGATTGCATGTGATGTTTATCTTTTTATGCATCTTATCTTGCTTTGATTGACGGTAGCATTATAAGATGATCTCTCATTAAATTATCAAGAAGTGTTCTCCCTGAGTATGCACCGTTGCCAAAGTTCGTCGTGCCCAGACACCACGTGATGATCGGGTGTGATAAGCTCTACGTCCATCTACAACGGGTGCAAGCCAGTTTTTGCACACGCAGAATACTCAGGTTAAACTTGACGAGCCTAGCATATGCAGATATGGCCTCGGAACACGGAGACCGAAAGGTCGAGCGTGAATCATATAGTAGATATGATCAACATAACGATGTTCACCATTGAAAACTACTCCATCTCACGTGAAGATCGGTTATGGTTTAGTTGATTTGGATCACGTAATCACTTAGAGGATTAGAGGGATGTCTATCTAAGTGGGAGTTCTTAAGTAATATGATTAATTGAACTTAAATTTATCATGAACTTAGTACCTGATAGTATCTTGCTTGTTTATGTTGATAGATGGCTCGTGCTGTTGTTCCATTAAATTTTAATGCGTTCCTTGAGAAAGCAAAGTTGAAAGATGATGGTAGCAATTACACGGACTGGGTCCGTAACTTGAGGATTATCCTCATTGCTGCACAGAAGAATTACGTCCTGGAAGCACCGCTGGGTGCCAGGCCTGCTGCTGGAGCAACGCCAGATGTTATGAACGTCTGGCAGAGCAAAGCTGATGACTACTCGATAGTTCAGTGTGCCATGCTTTACGGCTTAGAATCGGGACTTCAACGACGTTTTGAACGTCATGGAGCATATGAGATGTTCCAGGAGTTGAAGTTAATATTTCAAGCAAATGCCCGGATTGAGAGATATGAAGTCTCCAATAAGTTCTATAGCTGCAAGATGGAGGAGAACAGTTCTGTCAGTGAGCATATACTCAAAATGTCTGGGTATAATAATCACTTGATTCAATTGGGAGTTAATCTTCCGGATGATTGCGTCATCGACAGAATTCTCCAATCACTGCCACCAAGCTACAAGAGCTTCGTAATGAACTATAATATGCAAGGGATGAACAAGACTATTCCCGAGCTCTTCGCAATGCTGTAAGCTGCGGAGGTAGAAATCAAGAAGGAGCATCAAGTGTTGATGGTTAACAAGACCACTAGTTTCAAGAAAAAGGGCAAAGGGAAGAAAAAGGGGAACTTCAAGAAGAACGGCAAGCAAGTTGCTGCTCAAGAGAGGAAACCTAAGTCTGGACCTAAGCCTGAAACTGAGTGCTTCTACTGCAAGCAGACTGGTCACTGGAAGCGGAACTGCCCCAAGTATTTGGCGGATAAGAAGGATGGCAAGGTGAACAAAGGTATATGTGATATACATGTTATTGATGTGTACCTTAATAGAGCTCGCAGTAGCACCTGGGTATTTGATACTGGTTCTGTTGCTAATATTTGCAACTCGAAACAGGGACTACAAAATAAGCGGGCACTGGCAAAGGACGAGGTGACGATGCGCGTGGGAAACGGTTCCAAAGTCGATGTGATCGCAGTCGGCACGCTACCTCTACATCTACCTTCGGGATTAATATTAGACCTAAGTAATTGTTATTTGGTGCCAGCGTTGAGCATGAACATTATATCTGGATCTTGTTTAATGCGAGACGGTTATTCATTTAAATCAGAGAATAATGGTTGTTCTATTTATATGAGTAATATCTTTTATGGTCATGCACCCTTGAAGAGTGGTCTATTTTTATTGAATCTCGATAGTAGTAATACACATATTCATAATGTTGAAGCCAAAAGATGCAGAGTTGATAATGAAAGTGCAACTTATTTGTGGCACTGTCGTTTAGGTCATATCGGAATAAAGCGCATGAAGAAACTCCATACCGATGGACTTTTGGAACCACTTGATTATGAATCACTTGGTACTTGCGAACCGTGCCTCTTGGGCAAGATGACTAAAACACCGTTCTCCGGTACTATGGAGAGAGCAACAGATTTGTTGGAAATCATACATACCGATGTATGTGGCCCGATGAATATTGAGGCTCGTGGCGGATATCGTTATTTTCTCACCTTCACAGATGATTTAAGCAGATATAGGTATATTTACTTAATGAAACATAAGTCTGAAACATTTGAAAAGTTCAAAGAATTTCAGAGTGAAGTTGAAAATCATCGTAACAAGAAAATAAAGTTTCTACGATCTGATCGTGGAGGAGAATATTTGAGTTACGAGTTTGGTGTACATTTGAAAAACTGTGGAATAATTTCGCAACTCACGCCACCCGGAACACCACAGCGTAATGGTGTGTCCGAACGTCGTAATCATACTTTACTAGATATGGTGCGATCTATGATGTCTCTTACTGATTTACCGCTATCATTTTGGGGATATGCTTTAGAGACGGCCGCATTCACGTTAAATAGGACACCATCAAAATCCGTTGAGACGACGCCTTATGAACTGTGGTTTGGCAAGAAACCAAAGTTGTCGTTTCTTAAAGTTTGGGGCTGCGATGCTTATGTGAAAAAGCTTCAACCTGATAAGCTAGAACCCAAATCGGAGAAATGTGTCTTCATAGGATACCCAAAGGAAACTGTTGGGTACACCTTCTATCACAGATCCGAAGGCAAAACATTCGTTGCTAAGAATGGATCATTTCTAGAGAAGGAGTTTCTCTCGAAAGAAGTGAGTGGGAGGAAAGTAGAACTTGACGAGGTAACTGTACCTGCTCCCTTACTAGAAAGTAGTTCATCACAGAAAACTGTTTCAGTGACACCTACACCAGTTAGTGAGGAAGCCAATGATAATGATCATGAAACTTCAGATCAAGATACTACTGAACCGCGTAGATCAACCAGAGTAAGATCCGCACCAGAGTGGTACGGTAATCCTGTTCTGGAGGTCATGCTACTAGATCATGATGAACCTACGAACTATGAAGAAGCGATGGTGAGCCCAGATTCCGTAAAGTGGCTTGAAGCCATGAAATCTGAGATGGGATCCATGTATGAGAACAAAGTATGGACTTTGGTTGACTTGCCCGATGATCGGCAAGCAATTGAGAATAAATGGATTTTTAAGAAGAAGACTGACGCTGATGGTAATGTTACTGTCTACAAAGCTCGACTTGTCGCAAAAGGTTTTCGGCAAGTTCAAGGAATTGACTACGATGAGACCTTCTCACCCGTAGCGATGCTTAAGTCCGTCCGAATCATGTTAGCAATTCCCGCATTTTATGATTATGAAATTTGGCAAATGGATGTCAAAACTGCATTCCTGAATGGATTTCTGGAAGAAGAGTTGTATATGATGCAACCAGAAGGTTTTGTCGATCCAAAGGGAGCTAACAAAGTGTGGAAGCTCCAGCGATCCATTTATGGACTGGTGCAAGCCTCTCGGAGTTGGAATAAACGTTTTGATAGTGTGATCAAAGCATTTGGTTTTATACAGACTTTCGGAGAAGCCTGTATTTACAAGAAAGTGAGTGGGAGCTCTGTAGCATTTCTGATATTATATGTGGATGACATATTACTGATTGGAAATGATATAGAATTTCTGGATAGCATAAAGGGATACTTGAATAAAAGTTTTTCAATGAAAGACCTCGGTGAAGCTGCTTACATATTAGGCATTAAGATCTATAGAGATAGATCAAGACGCTTAATTGGACTTTCACAAAGCACATACCTTGACAAAATTTTGAAGAAGTTCAAAATGGATCAAGCGAAGACAGGGTTCTTGCCTGTGTTACAAGGTGTGAAATTGAGTAAGACTCAATGCCCGACCACTGCAGAAGATAGAGAGAATATGAAAGATGTTCCCTATGCATCAGCCATAGGCTCTATCATGTATGCAATGCTGTGTACCAGACCTGATGTGTGCCTTGCTATAAGTTTAGCAGGGAGGTACCAAAGTAATCCAGGAATGGATCACTGGACAGCGGTCAAGAACATCCTGAAATACCTGAAAAGGACTAAGGATATGTTTCTCGTATATGGAAGTGACAAAGAGCTCATCGTAAAAGGTTACGTTGATGCAAGCTTTAACACTGATCCGGACGATTCTAAATCGCAAACCGGATACGTGTTTACATTAAACGGTGGAGCTGTCAGTTGGTGCAGTTCTAAACAAAGCGTCGTAGCGGGATCTACATGTGAAGCGGAATACATAGCTGCTTCTGAAGCAGCAAATGAAGGAGTCTGGATGAAGGAGTTCATATCCGATCTAGGTGTCATACCTAGTGCATCGGGTCCAATGTGTGACAATACTGGTGCAATTGCCTTGGCAAAGGAATCCAGATTTCACAAAAGGACCAAACACATCAAGAGACGCTTCAACTCCATCCGGGATCTAGTCCAGGTGGGAGACATAGAGATTTGCAAGATACATACGGATCTGAATGTTGCAGACCCGTTGACTAAGCCTCTTCCACGAGCAAAACATGATCAGCACCAAAGCTCCATGGGTGTTAGATTCATTACAGTGTAATCTAGATTATTGACTCTAGTGCAAGTGGGAGACTGAAGGAAATATGCCCTAGAGGCAATAATAAAGTTATTATTTATTTCCTTATAATCATGATAAATGTTTATTATTCATGCTAGAATTGTATTTACCGGAAACATAATACATGTGTGAATACATAGACAAACAGAGTGTCACTAGTATGCCTCTACTTGACTAGCTCGTCAATCAAAGATGGTTATGTTTCCTAACCATGAACAATGAGTTGTTATTTGATTAACGAGGTCACATCATTAGTAGAATGATCTGATTGACATGACCCATTCCATTAGCTTAGCACCCGATCGTTTAGTATGTTGCTATTGCTTTCTTCATGACTTATACATGTTCCTATGACTATGAGATTATGCAACTCCCGTTTACCGGAGGAACACTTTGGGTACTACCAAACGTCACAACGTAACTGGGTGATTATAAAGGAGTACTACAGGTGTCTCCAATGGTCGATGTTGGGTTGGCGTATTTCGAGATTAGGATTTGTCACTCCGATTGTCGGAGAGGTATCTCTGGGCCCTCTCGGTAATACACATCACATAAGCCTTGCAAGCATTACAACTAATATGTTAGTTGTGAGATGATGTATTACGGAACGAGTAAAGAGACTTGCCGGTAACGAGATTGAACTAGGTATTGGATACCGACGATCGAATCTCGGGCAAGTAACATACCGATGACAAAGGGAACAACGTATGTTGTTATGCGGTCTGACCGATAAAGATCTTCGTAGAATATGTAGGAGCCAATATGGGCATCCAGGTCCCGCTATTGGTTATTGACCGGAGACGTGTCTCGGTCATGTCTACATTGTTCTCGAACCCGTAGGGTCCGCACGCTTCAGGTTACGATGACAGTTATATTATGAGTTTATGCATTTTGATGTACCGAAGGTTGTTCGGAGTCCCGGATGTGATCACGGACATGACGAGGAGTCTCGAAATGGTCGAGACATAAAGATTGATATATTGGAAGCCTATGTTTGGACATCGGAAGTGTTCCGGGTGAAATCGGGATTTTACCGGGTTACCGGGAGGTTACCGGAACCCCCCGGAAGCCATATGGGCCATCATGGGCCTTAGTGGAAAGGAGAAAGGGGCAGCCCAAGGGGGCTGCACGCCTCCCCCCTTCCCCTAGTCCTATTAGGACTAGGAGAGGTGGCCGGCCACCCCTCTCCCTCTTTCCCCCTTGGGAATCCTAGTTGGAATAGGATTGGGGGGGGAGTCCTACTCCCGGTAGGAGTAGGACTCCTCCTGCGCCTCTCTCTCTTGGCCGGCGCCCCCTTCCCCCTTGGCTCCTTTATATACGGAGGCAGGGGCACCTCTAAACACACAAGTTGACACAAGTTGATCCACGTGATCGATTCCTTAGCCGTGTGCGGTGCCCCCTGCCACCATATTCCTCGATAATACTGTAGCGGAGTTTAGGCGAAGCCCTGCTGCTGTAGTTCATCAAGATCGTCACCACGCCGTCGTGCTGACGAAACTCTTCCCCGACACTTTGCTGGATCGGAGTCCGGGGATCGTCATCGAGCTGAACGTGTGCTCGAACTCGGAGGTGCCGTAGTTTCGGTGCTTGATCGGTTGGATCGTGAAGACGTACGACTACTTCCTCTACGTCGTGTCATTGCTTCCGCAGTCGGTCTGCGTTGGGTACGTAGACAACACTCTCCTCTCGTTGCTATGCATCACATGATCCTGTGTGCGCGTAGGAAATTTTTTGAAATTACTACGAAACCCAACAGTTAGCAATTGCCGCATTTTATGATTATGAAATTTGGCAGATGGATGTCAAAACTGCATTCCTGAATGGATTTCTGGAAGAAGAGTTGTATATGATGCAACCAGAAGGTTTTGTCGATCCAAAGGAAGCTAACAAAGTGTGCAAGCTCCAGCGATCCATTTATGGACTGGTGCAAGCCTCTCGGAGTTGGAATAAACGTTTTGATAGTGTGATCAAAGCATTTGGTTTTATACAGACTTTCGGAGAAGCCTGTATTTACAAGAAAGTGAGTGGGAGCTCTGTAGCATTTCTGATATTATATGTGGATGACATATTACTCATTGGAAATGATATAGAATTTCTGGATAGCATAAAGGGATACTTGAATAAAAGTTTTTCAATGAAAGACCTCGGTGAAGCTGCTTACATATTAGGCATTAAGATCTATAGAGATAGATCAAGACACTTAATTGGACTTTCACAAAGCACATACCTTGACAAGATTTTGAAGAAATTCAAAATGGATCAAGCAAAGAAAGGATTCTTGCCTGTATTACAAGGTGTGAAATTGAGTAAGACTCAATGCCCGACCACTGCAGAAGATAGAGAGAATATGAAAGATGTTCCCTATGCATCAGCCATAGGCTCTATCATGTATGCAATGCTGTGTACCAGACCTGATGTGTGCCTTGCTATAAGTTTAGCAGGGAGGTACCAAAGTAATCCAGGAGTGGATCACTGGACAGCGGTCAAGAACATCCTGAAATACCTGAAAAGGACTAAGGATATGTTTCTCGTATATGGAGGTGACAAAGAGCTCATCGTAAAAGGTTACGTTGATGCAAGCTTTGACACTGATCCGAACGATTCTAAATCGCAAACCGGATACGTGTTTACATTAAACGGTGGAGCTGTCAGTTGGTGCAGTTCTAAACAAAGCGTCGTAGCGGGATCTACATGTGAAGCGGAATACATAGCTGCTTCGGAAGCAGCAAATGAAGGAGTCTGGATGAAGGAGTTCATATCCGATCTAGGTGTCATACCTAGTGCATCGGGTCCAATGAAAATCTTTTGTGACAATACTGGTGCAATTGCCTTGGCAAAGGAATCCAGATTTCACAAAAGGACCAAACACATCAAGAGACGCTTCAACTCCATCCGGGATCTAGTCCAGGTGGGAGACATAGAGATTTGCAAGATACATACGGATCTGAATGTTGCAGACCCGTTGACTAAGCCTCTTCCACGAGCAAAACATGATCAGCACCAAAGCTCCATGGGTGTTAGATTCGTTACAGTGTAATCTAGATTATTGACTCTAGTGCAAGTGGGAGACTGAAGGAAATATGCCCTAGAGGCAATAATAAAGTTATTATTTATTTCCTTATAATCATGATAAATGTTTATTATTCATGCTAGAATTGTATTTACCGGAAACATAATACATGTGTGAATACATAGACAAACAGAGTGTCACTAGTATGCCTCTACTTGACTAGCTCGTTAATCAAAGATGGTTATGTTTCCTAACCATGAACAATGAGTTGTTATTTGATTAACGAGGTCACATCATTAGTAGAATGATCTGATTGACATGACCCATTCCATTAGCTTAGCACCCGATCGTTTAGTATGTTGCTATTGCTTTCTTCATGACTTATACATGTTCCTATGACTATGAGATTATGCAACTCCCGTTTACCGGAGGAACACTTTGGGTACTACCAAACGTCACAACGTAACTGGGTGATTATAAAGGAGTACTACAGGTGTCTCCAATGGTCGATGTTGGGTTGGCGTATTTCGAGGTTAGGATTTGTCACTCCGATTGTCGGAGAGGTATCTCTGGGCCCTCTCGGTAATACACATCACATAAGCCTTGCAAGCATTACAACTAATATGTTAGTTGTGAGATGATGTATTACGGAACGAGTAAAGAGACTTGCCGGTAACGAGATTGAACTAGGTATTGGATACCGACGATCGAATCTCGGGAAAGTAACATACCGATGACAAAGGGAACAACGTATGTTGTTATGCGGTCTGACCGATAAAGATCTCCGTAGAATATGTAGGAGCCAATATGGGCATCCAGGTCCCGCTATTGGTTATTGACCAGAGACGTGTCTCGGTCATGTCTACATTGTTCTCGAACCCGTAGGGTCCGCACGCTTAAGGTTACGATGACAGTTATATTATGAGTTTATGCATTTTGATGTACCGAAGGTTGTTCGGAGTCCCGGATGTGATCACGGACATGACGAGGAGTCTCGAAATGGTCGAGACATAAAGATTGATATATTGGAAGTCTATGTTTGGACATCGGAAGTGTTCCGGGTGAAATCGGGATTTTACCGGGTTACCGGGAGGTTACCGGAACCCCCCGGGAGCCATATGGGCCATCATGGGCCTTAGTGGAAAGGAGAAAGGGGCATCCCAAGGGGGCTGCGCGCCTCCCCCCTTCCCCTAGTCCTATTAGGACTAGGAGAGGTGGCCGGCCACCCCTCTCCCTCTTTCCCCCTTGGGAATCCTAGTTGGAATAGGATTGGAGGGGGAGTCCTACTCCCGGTAGGAGTAGGACTCCTCCTGCGCCACCTCCTCCTGGCCGGCGCCTCCTCCCCCCCTTGGCTCCTTTATATACGGAGGCAGGGGCACCTCTAAACATACAAGTTGACACAAGTTGATCCACGTGATCGATTCCTTAGCCGTGTGCGGTGCCCCCTGCCACCATATTCCTCGATAATACTGTAGCGGAGTTTAGGCGAAGCCCTGCTGCTGTAGTTCATCAAGATCGTCACCACGCCGTCGTGCTGACGAAACTCTTCCCCGATACTTTGCTGGATCGGAGTCCGGGGATCGTCATCGAGCTGAACGTGTGCTCGAACTCGGAGGTGCCGTAGTTTCGGTGCTTGATCGGTTGGATCGTGAAGACGTACGACTACTTCCTCTACGTCGTGTCATCGCTTCCGCAGTCGGTCTGCGTTGGGTACGTAGACAACACTCTCCTCTCGTTGCGATGCATCACATGATCCTGTGTGCGCGTAGGAAAATTTTTGAAATTACTACGAAACCCAACAGCTGCAACTCCAACCCCCAAAACTGTTTCTCCATCTTGCGGACCTCCGCGAGGTACGCCTCCATGTGCTCATCCCTCGGCTCGTACACCTTGTTGGAGAAGTTGACGAGGAGTTGCGAGTCTCCCTTGATGGTGATTCGTTTCACTCCCAAGGCGATGGCTGCCCTCAAGCCCGCTATCAGGCCCTCGTACTCTGCTATGTTGTTGGAAACTTTCTCCCCATGCTGGAAGCAGAGCTGCACGGCATAGTAAAGCTTGTCCTGAGTGGGGGATATGAGCACCGCGCCAGCCCCCCCGCCCTGCCGCGCGAACGCTCTGTCAAAGTACATCACCCAACCGTCCGGCACTTCACTCCCCGGGGAGAGCGATCGGTTCTCGCCCAGTTTAAGCCCTGGCGCCTCTGTCCATTCTGCCATGAAATCTCCGAGCGCAGCCCCCTTAATGACCCTGGTAGTGCTGAATTATAGCTGGAATGCTTGCAGTTCGATGTTCCATTCGGCACCCCTCCCCGCTGAATTGGGGCTCCTGAGTACCCTTTCCAGGGGGTAGGCTGAGACGACCTTGATGGGATGGCCCTGAAAGTAGTGTCGCAGCTTGCACGAGGCTACCAACAGTACGAGGAGCTTCTGAGGCATAGGGTACCGTGCCCTTGCGTCCCTCAGCACCGTACTGACGAAGTACACCGGGTGCTCGACGAGATTGAGGGTGCTGGTGCAGCATGCGTCCTCTGGAGGTCGGGGCACCTCCTGAGGTGGCGCGGCCCTTAGTCCTTGGTCGCCCGAAGGAGCCTCCTCTGCTCTTGGTGCGCTCTCTTGTCGGGGCTGATCTTTCTCTGTTGTGGTCATGGTCTCTGCGAGGCCTTCCAGGCTCTGTTCTGCCTCGGCGGGGAGTGTGACGGAGGCCGAGGCCTGACGCTCCTTTCGAACTGCTACCAGGGCTGCGCTGGCGGAGTAAGGGGTGGCTGCAAGGTAGAGCACCAGGGGCTCTCGAGGGCGAGGGGCCACCATCACCGGGGGGCTGGTAAGGTACCTCTTGATGTCTCTGAATGCTTTGTCGGCCTCTTCAGTCCATTCGAAGGGGCCTTTCTTCTTCATCAGCTTGAAGAAAGGCAGCGCCCGCTCTCCCAGCTTGGAGATGAAACATCCTAAAGCGGTTACACACCCGGTGAGCTTTTGCATTTCCCTGAGGGTCTTTGGCGGGCTCATGTCCTCGACTGCCTTGACCTTCTCTGGGTTAGCCTCGATGCCCCTGTGTGATACGAGGAAGCCTAGGAGCTTGCCCGAGGGGACTCCAAACACACACTTCTCTGGGTTGAGCCACAGGTCCACTTCGTTGAGGCTCGCGAAGGTTTCTTCCAGGTCCTGTATCAGGGTCTTCGCCTCCCGAGACTTCACCACAATGTCATCAACGTAAGATTCAGCATTCCTCCCGAGTTGTCGCCCCAAAGCGATGTGCATCAATCACTGGAAGGTCGCGCCCGCATTGCATAACCCAAACGGCATGCAGGTGTAGCAGTACACCCCACACGGGGTCAGGAAGGCCATTTTCTCCACGTCCTCCACCGCCATCTTGATCTGATGATAGCCCGAGAAGGCATCCAGGAAGCACAGTAAGTCACACTCGGCGGTGGAGTCAACGATCTGGTCGATGCGGGGGAGCAGGAATGGATCCTGCGGGCAGGCTTTGTTGAGGTTCGTGAAGTCGACGCACATGCGTTTCTTTCCTCCCTTCTTTGGCAAGACAACAGGGTTGGCCAGTGAATTAGGGTAGCGGACCTCGCGAATGACCCCCGCTGCTTCCAACTTGCGGGTCTCTTGGACGATGAAGGCCTGCTTTTCAGTGGACTGCCGCCTTGCCTTTTGCTTCACAGGGCGCACATTGGGGCACATGTTGAGATGATGCTCAATTACTTCCCTCGGGACTCCCGCCAGCTGATTAAGCTCCCATGCAAACACCTTTCTGTTTGCGCGCAGGAAACCAACCAGGGCCTTCTCCTGTTCAGGCTCAAGGTTGGTGCCTATCATGAAGGTAGCACCGGTGGGCTCGTCCTCGTCGACCGGTACCTTCTTGGTCTCCGCCTTGTCTTGGCTGAATAGATGCTTCTTCTTGGCTGGCGCAGCCTTCTTGGGTTTGGGGGCGGCTGAGGCGCCGGGCTGCACCATCGCCATAGTCTTGAAGGCAAGCTTGAGCGCTTTCAATGCATCCCCGGTGTCTCCGGACACGGAAAGGACGCGGTTGCTCCCGGGCATCTTCATGAGGTTGTACGCTGGGTGAGTTACGGCCATGAACTGGGCTAGGGCCGGGTAGCCGAGGATGGCGTTGTACGGGAGGCCGATGGGGGCGATGTCGAAGTCAATTAGCTCCGTGCAGAAGTTGTCATAGGTGCCGAAGGTCACCTGGAGGCGGATCTGTCCCGGGGAGCCGGTGGAACCGCCTCCGATGCCCAAGAAGGGCCTGCTGGGCTAAAGCCGCTCTAGCGGCACGTGGAGGAGGCTGAAGGCTTCCACCGAGAGCATGCTGAGGCCAGCACTGCCGTTGATGAGGGTCCTGGTGACGGCCACCTGGCAGATGGTGGGGGTGCACAGCATTGGGAGTGTGCCTGAGCAGGCTGAGTTGGAGGGGTGATCATCCGAGCTGAAGGGTAGATCGGCCTTAGGCGCCGCCCAACCCGGAGGAGCCCCATGCTGCGCGAAGGCGGCGCCGATCTAGCGGACGAATGGCTTGATATGGCGGCCTGAAGGTGGCGCCTGCGAGCCACCTAGGAGAGCTGCGACGACCGGGGGCGCTAGTGCAGCGTACTGGGCAAGGAAGAGGCCACGTAGCTCCTCCCAAGAGGCCACAGAAGCCATCGGCAGGTGGAGCAGCCACATGCGCGGAACGCCGGTGAGGGCCATGGGGAACCAGTTAGCCATGACCCTGTCGTTGCCCCCGAACTTGAGGACGGCCTCCTCGTACGCCAGCAGGAAAGCCAGTGGATCCGCCATGCCGTCGTAGCACGGTGGCATCTCTGGCTTGAACTTGTGCGGCCACTGCACCTGCCGCAAGGCGGGGGCCAAGGCTCGGAGCCCCCTGGCCCCAGTGGTGGCGTCGGCAGCCGGAGCGGGCGGCGCGTTGCCCATCATGAGGGCAAAGCACGATGTTGGTGGAGAGCGGGTCGGCGGAAGGGAAGGCTCCGGCGCACCCCTACCTGGCACGCCAAATGTCAGATTTCGGGTTCCGGCGGACCCTCAAGGTTTGAACTCTGCGGTGCATGCGGAGATCACACCTTCTACCTACTTACGTCTCGTCGCCTCGCAAAGGATCTAAACTACATGAATAACAACACAAGGGACACGGGGTTTATACTAGTTCGGGCCACCATTGTGGTGTAATACCCTACTCTAGTTTGTGGTGTGGTGGATTACCTCAGGGGCTGATGATGAACAATACAAAGGAAGAACTTCCTCGCGAGGGGAGGAGTTCTTGTGGAGGTGATGCCTCTTAGGAAGGATTGAATCTGGATCCCTTTCTACTGTGGTGGCTAGCCCTATTTATAGAGCGAGGCCCTGGTCCTCTTCCCAAATATTGAGCAGGAAGGGCGCCAACAATTGGCCATTTTGAAGGGGAACATCTAGTACACTTATCCTGACTAAAGTTGGTCCTCGCCTGCCAATGACTCTGACGATGACGTCGGCTTGGGCTCCACGATGACCCCATCCTGCTGTTCTGCTGGTCTTGGTCTTGTTGCACCGAAATGGTTGCCTTTGCTTGATACCCTTGCATGCGCTTTCCACCTTTTCACCAAAGAGGAAACAAGGACTCTGCGCAGGTCGGCGCCCGCCTGGCGCCCGCCTGGCTTCGGTCGTCATGACTTGCGTCACGGGCACCTCATGAGGTACCCCGCCTTGATCTCTCCGCCTCCTCGCGAGCCAGCCTGACGAGGTTGTGCCTGAGGAAGCTTCCTGTCGTCCGCCCCGCGAGGCTTGGCCCCTAGCGAGGGTCTTGAGCTCGTGTAGACGAAGATGGGCCGTACTAGGCCACTCCTTGAGCCGTGCCGCAGGCCGCAGGCAGGCAAGTCTGGGTACCCCCGTTCCCAGAATGCTGACACAATCAATGTGACAACTAGTGAAAATCATGCTTACAATCAGTCTCCGAGTACTACGCCAATCACCCTAAAATAGCTCTGGACCTTTGGGTCAAAGTTGTGACACAGTGTACAAACAAAGAAAAATAGATTGGTGCTTCTTTCAGAAAAGAGTACTCCCTAGAAAACTGCGAATATAAGCTACTAGTATTTGGTTAGAGGATTTGCTGCCGCGAAAGATTCCTCCACAGAGAGCGCCACACATCCCACTGGTGGTGGTGGATGCCAATGCGTGCATGCAGCATGGTTGGTGTCGGTAATTTTTACTAGGCACACCTCGCACTCTGCATATATGCCGGTTCCATACGTACATTTGTGCAGTTCCACCAAAATGCAGCTGAATAACCCTGTTTGCACAGATAATGAAAAAGCATGATTACATTATAGTGGCACTAGTTGATGAAACACACAAAATAAATAGAAGAAAATATTGCGATAGTATCATAGTATGCCATGCTGTGAGGGCGAGATGGGCCCTGCGACGCCTCATACGGTACGCCTCATACTAGACATCGTCCCAAGTCTCCCAGATACACCTTCTGCCAGTGATGAACATCAGTGTACGGCGGTAGTACAGGGAGGTGCCTTGAGACATTCAAATCTCTATTTTTGTACATATCAACTAAAATTAAGCACCCCAGTTTGCAGAAATGCTTAAACATTAACAATGGGACTAGTTAATGAAACATACATTAACAAACAGAAGCACTTTCTTTATCTACATTGGAAATGAAATGATAGAGATGACACTCGCTCTATTTTAACTGTATTATTACTTCATTTTATCAGTGACACTAGGGTCGAGTAGGTGGCAAACGAAGTGTACCGTGCGTCGCAAGGATGGAGGCCGGGGTGCTTAGACTGGGATGCTGAAGCTGGCTCTTTTAGTCACCAACATGGATAATTCAATTCATGGGACCTTTTGGTGCAGTTCACCTAAAATGAAGCAATGTCCCATGAGCTAGCAGCTTCTTCAATTTTTTTAAGAAAAGGGCTCCAGCCCCGGTTCCATTTCCATCAGAAAACGAAACCCACATAGCTTCTTCTTCATTAGTTGCAATAAAATTGAGCAACATCAAGGTTGGTTGTGAAGCTCCTGGAATGCTCAACTATAATTTGGATATCATTTGTGCAGTTCAACTAAGATCAAGCGTGAAATGTATATCTCTGTTTGCACAAAAAAGGTGGAAAGGAGGGTGACTAACAAGTGATGAAACATGCATAAAATGAAAAGAATCATGTTCCTTATCTGAATGGCAATCCTACAAGGACAGCAGCAATTTCTAAAGTAGTGGCATTACTAGATATTAGTGTGGGCATTAGGATTAACTATGACAACCTTTAAATACGACATTACTTTGGGCACGGGAGAGTAGGCGGACCAGGACAGTTGCATTTCTAACAAAAAGAACCAACTTATCTTAATGGGAAATTTTAGCAGGACATGTAAAGAAGTGCCATTGATTCATATTACTGGAGGCATTACATTGAAAACAACATTGGTTTAACGTGTCCTTACTTTTAACAGTGCGACTGCTACATTTTACCAGTGGCATTACATAAGAGTGGCTCGGGGCAACAAACATCAGAACAGGATATCTGGGTTGGTCCCATTTCTGTTCGGTATGGCCACCTTATACTATGTGAGGTTAGCAAATCTAGTGCTGGACTTACTCTATTGACTTGTCCCCCAGTCCCCACTTTGTTTCCTTTTTCACCCAATAGATCGGGTTTATATTGAGTTTGTACTGCGTTTCCCTTTATTTCCCTATTAGACCTAGAGACCAGTTGGATGGCCAGTCTCTGCTACTTTTCGCCCCCATTATTTCCTCTTTCGACCAAGTCCTAGATTCAGGTAACAAATCCTCCCCCACCCCCACCCCCTTTCTTCCTTGTTTGAACCAAGTAGTACTAGATTCGAGTGCATGAACTAGTTTTACCTCTTAAACGTAAAAAAATAGGTGGTTTTCGAACAGCCGATCGATCCTATCTACGAGGGGGCCTGAGAAATAGTAAAAGATACAAATGCAGCGACGTCAGGAGCTCGAGAAGTAGAGCAAGGCCGGTTTCGAAGGAAGTTATACCTGATGGCCGCCGGGATGTCGCTAGGTGGGCGGCGGGAGGCCGGATCTGCCCACACTATGGCAGCGAGGAAGAAGGGGTCGGAGGCCCTCCCTCGCCAGTGGTGCTTGGGAGAGAACCGCAAGGCAGGCTGATCGGGATGCGCCCAGCAGTGGGTAAGAGCTGTCGCCGAGGACGACCGCGTGAACGTTGCACCTTCTCACCTTCCAGGCGGAGAGGATCCGGTTGGATCTGTGACTAGCGGTGAGCAGAGAGAGAGAGAGAGAGAGTGTGGCCACCGCTGTCGTGTTTAGATCTGGAGATGCCGAGACAGTGTGAAGAGAGCAACACTAGCAAGCAAGCACGGAGGCTCCAGCCTATATAGTGGAGTAGTAGTTTTCTTTTGTCTACCGAAGCCGGCTTGACCTCGTCAATGACTGTCGAGAAGTCTTCATGCATGTGGCCCGGAGGCGCAGTTGTCGTCATTTTGATCTGAAACACCGGATTATAACATATAACACGAAAAACGCCACATGACAAGAAATCATAACCTCACTGCCCAAAGGAGACAACATGAATCCCGACGGACAAACTAGACAAGGAACAAAGCTCAAATTAAAGATAAACTCGTAGAAAAGGTGTCCGTTGATAGATGTCCTAATTAACATAGCCGGCTTGACCTAGATGGCAGCCGAGTAGTCACTGTTCGTGCATGTGCCCCCAATGACTAGCCCAACTCAGTTGTCGCTGTTTAACCCTCGCAGTGATCCGAAGCACATGACACCTAATTTTGCAAGATGACAAGAAACCTTTTTTTAGCTTTCTCACCACAACTACAGCCATGTACAACACAACCTACACGATATGTAGAGGATAGCCAATCCAGGCGTGTCTGCTGGAGTCTGGTCACATGCATGGATGAACTGATCTTCCATGTCTTGCAAGGACCGTCCAGGCACCAACGAAGTATAACACTTCACTAGTACTATCGCTCGTCTCCCTCTTCTATTAAGTCACCCGACTTGCGGGGCCGGGGAGTGTGCCTATGGTCGGTTCTCAATTGCCGTCCCACATGTGTGTGCGAACGCAATATGACGCGCGTTCCATTCGAAGAGCAGCGTGCCAGACCGACCGACCGTCTGGGGTGCGACGCGAACGCGACGGGCGTGCTGTATACTCCATACATGTGTACCGCCGTTTTCTAGACGCTTTGCTCCATGGTGCGGGCGCAATCCATGGATACAAAATTAGTATATTGTATACTATTTAAAAGTCGAGGGCGGGGCTTTTCCTGCGCAGTAGGCGGCAGGGCAGTTCTGCCTAGTCGGTTTCATAGAGACATGAGAAGACGAGGGAGTAGGCTGCTGCAAACGTAGGGTTGTGTGATTTGACAGCGAGTTACTGTTGGACATGTGGGGCCCTGTGATATGACTTGCCATTATCATTTTTATTGCGGCGCTACGACCGGCGTGAGTCTCCTGATTCCTGATCACCTCCATACAGGTGCCTCTCCCAATGCTCCACCATGTAGTAGAGGCCGGCTCTTGCACGAGAGCCCACTTCTCCACTTTTTTCCTTGCCTCTCTTTCCTCCACATATGCAAAAATGCCATGTAAGGCGCACTATTATACTTACTTTTACTTGCTCCTACAGGTGCTAAGCTTGCCACATAGGCATAAAGTCTGATGTGGCAAGTTAATCAAGAAGGGAGAGACTAGTTTGGTGACCCAAGGAAGAAACGGTGCTAAGCGCATGTACCTAGGTGAAAAGACAATTTTGAGTCGCTAATTAAATGAAGCAAACTTAGCAACACCATTTAGTTGGAAGAGGTCACTCCTTGGCTAACCTTGTAGTATGAGTGACTAAGTGATGACTATGTATGACATGCCAACATCAGATAGCCTAACGCACCATGTTAAATCTCAAGGGCGCGACCGCGCGAGTGATGCGACGGTCGTGGTAGGCGCGACCATGATACGGGCTGCTGGCAGCCCTTGGATCTGAGATCAAACGGTCGCATGCTAAGTTGCTGAAAATTTGAAGAATAACCCTCCCGGATAGGATATTCACCCATAGGTCTAGAATCACGCCATATAACCGTTCGATCTCAGATCCAAGGGCTCTCGGAAGCCCGTATCATGGGAGAATGGAAAGCCACTACCCTGCCGTTCACACGCTGGCAGTTCGCTCCTACTCATCCTCACACGTCCTTCAATACTACGACGGTTCGCTCCTAGTCGTCCAGTCCATTCACATTACGGCAGTTCCACTAATCCTAACCCTCCTCCCAAATCCATGGCGTCCCAAATCTCCACGACCGGCGGTGAGTACAAGGTTAGAACCATCATCGATGATGAGTTCGACGTCATCTACACCCGTTCTTCCGCGATGGTGAAAGGATGCCTTTCTCGCTTCAAACGCATGTTCAAAGACTCAGATGATGAGTGGGTCGCTGGGCTAGATGTTGAGTACACCACAGTCCTGGTACGAGAGAAGGATCTAAAGGACGAAGAGAGGAAGAAGCCCGCCGTGATCCAGGTTTGCGTGCATGACTTATGCTTGGTCTACGACATATGCCATGCCGACGTTGAGTGCCAGGATTTTAAGAACTTCCTCGAGAGCAACCTAGTCAAATTCATTACAGTAGACTTTGGTAACGACAAAGAAGTCCTGCGTCAGATTGGCCTCGTTGTAGGCAACACCTTCGACCTCCAGAAGAATCGGCTGGTGTCCTCTCTTCAGCCTTCAATGCTGAGCCTGGCAGGAGCCATGGTTCATCCTTCGTACGGTAAAGTGGAGAAACCTCCATACACGTTTCATCATCATGCATGGCAGCGGAATGTACTAGATATAGACCACATCCATTACGCTGCAATGGATGGCTACCTTGGCTTCAATATCTACAAGGGTTGGATGAAGAGCAATAGCCAAGTGTGCGGTTCAAGAAAAGAAGTATCGGCCAAGAGGAAGAGGGACAAGGACGAAGTCGAGGTGTGGACGAGGACTCTGAGTAAGGTGGCAGTGTCGTTGCTCATGGTTGTTCTAATGCAGTGTCTATTGGAATAGTTTCAAAGTTTAATTTTAGGTGTGCTTACTTTAATTTGAGGGGTGTGTTGTGCTGAGGCCCCCAGCAGAACTATGTTATGTTTCTTCTTGTTACTTTAACTCTTTAGTACGTACATACTAGTATTTCTTACATTTCATCTTTTAGTTGGTATAGTACTACCACTTGTTTCTTCACATTATATACGTACAATATATATGGCCAACATCATATAGCCAGCTGTTTAGTTGTTAAAGAATTTCAGGGTGCTTAGTTTTGTCAAAGAATTTCAGGGTGCTTAGTTTTATTTGAGGGGTGCATTGTGCTGGACACCATTATTGTGACTAGCCTTTTTAATAGTACTATATGCATAATTTGGCGACGAGCGCTCTCTATATGTACCACCTTTTTTTTAATTTCAAGTTTTGCTCCATGGCGCAATCCATCGATACTACTGCTGTACAAAAGTATACATTATTTAAAAGGCTAGAGGGCGGGGCAGTCTAGCTTGGTCGGTTTCATGAGAGGCGAGGGCCTTTGTGATTTGATGGCTAATTACTGCTGGAAGGTGGGGCCTTGTGATTTGACTGCTCGTATAAATGCGCCGACGACCTGATCGAGGAGGAGCAAACAACCGTGCGGTATACTCAAGTTTTCCACTGGAGTTATACTGCGACAGAGGAGCACGAAACACGGTAGCCCAGTGCTATATGGCGATAAAAAATGATCTAATTTGCTAGTCATCTCATTAGCATTGTTCTATTCATTCCCTCAAAAAACCATTGTTCTATTCATGCCTCGCAGAGAACGTGACACGTGCGGCGAAACACCCGAAGCAAAAGATGAAACACAGGAGCAAAAGAAGAAGGAAGATTATCACCCCAAATGATATAATTCGCCGCAGAGTCGTAACTGCTTCTTCATCACCTCCGCGACCTCCATTTCCTTGCGCGTCTCCTCCACCATCTTCTTCATTCTGTCCATGACGCGGGATTTCTCGATGCGAGCCTTCATCATCTGTTCCACGGCCGCATTACGTACCTTGATAGCAGCCGGGTGCTCGATGCGGAGCTTCGCCAACTCCTCCTTCTGTTCCATGATGAGGGCCTGCAGCATCTTCATCGAGGAACTACTATTCTCATGTAGCTTCTTCCAGTCGGCGTTCTTCTCCTTCAACAGGTCGATCTCGTGGCAGAGCTTCGCCTTATCCTCCTGAAGTCACAGGATTTTGTCGGTCGCCTTCTTCTCCGAGGCAATGCTCTTATTGAGCAGCATCACCAAGCCGGCAGTCAACTCCCCCTGCTGATTGAGCTCAGCGGGCATGTCGTCGAGGCTCTCCTGTATCAACTCCATCAAGCCTTGGACGCACTCCTTCTGCTTATTGAGGTGGTCTTGAGCTGATCGGGCATGCCGTCGAGGGATAACGACTCCAGCTCCACCGGCTCGGCATGTTCGCCTCTGCGGCTAGGGCGCTCCTGGGAGCCATCACCTGCCCGTGAGAGATCTTTCGAGGTCTCTGCGTGGCGGCGAGCCCTCTTTTTTTCCACAGCCTTGGTTTCCGCTCCCTTGTTACGAGTAGTTCTCGACCTAGAGCTCTGCTCACCGGCCATGGCAACGACGGACGAAGAAGAAGCACTTATGAGGAGGAAAGGTAGAGTAATTTTCGGTTAGGTAGTTCCCCTTTTTATAACCTAAGTACTAGCACTAGTACTAATATCTGCATAGTGGGAACACGTTCAGGTTTGGTACGTACTAGTAGGTGTGAGCAGGCTTTCGAATGTGATGGGAACAAGGTAAAGATTAATTGATGGTTTTGGTTTCGAGGCCTGAAATGGCTCCCAATGGGTTTAGCGGAACATAAATTTCAAGTACTACACTGCTCAAATGCGTAAATATTATGTTAATGTCAAAAATTGGCACAAAATACGAAGGAGACCAATGGAAGTACTACTAGCAACCCACGATTTAACTACTCGCATGCGCGCAGTGGAGTAATAATGTCTTTCTTCCGCCCTCACGTCCACTCAATTTGCATGCGCTGTATTAATTGACCATCAATGAAGTGAATGACTTTACACACGTCAAATTATCACATGGGGTGGATCTTGGTACAAAATTGCGTCCGCCCGTGTACCCGCGTCTGTGTGCGAGGGAATGAGTGTGTGTGTGGCATGGGTGCACATCTTCGCTTCGTGCATGTACTGCCAGTATGGCTCAGGGAGGACGAGTACATTCTTCTGGAACCAGCAGCACGTCACTGTGATAAATCTACGCAAGGAGGTTGTGACAATGCCTCCACATGTGCCACGTGGCTTCATGAACTGTAAGAGAGACACTGTGTAGCTGCCATTGGTATTCTAATTTACGTGTTTTGCACATACTCGAAGTACTAGTAAGGTACACATGCATTGCATGCATCAGATTTTGCAACCAAATTATGAATAAATACCACACTATAGCATGTAAGCTCTGAGTCATATATTTTTTTTGATTGGAAACTGTGAGGCAACAGCCCCACAGTATTTTATTAAAACTCAACCACCAAATAAAACAAGGAGTTCTTAGAAAGTAGCTAACTATGGGGGGGGAGGGGTTACTTACCTAGCTAGCTATTTACATAATTACAGTCCCATATACAAGAATACATACAACCAACTATGTCAAAGAGTTGACCCAAGTTAGCAGCAAAGGTTTTAAACTGGGCTTCAATCTGTGAGAGTATAGAGTGGCATCATGAATGAACTTTCTCCTCCAAGCAGCAAAGGTTGGCCTTTCATGTCTGAAGATCCTGCCATTCCTCAAGATCCATATATTCCAGGCTGCAAGATAAACAACCTCCCTGAAAAAAGGGTGCCCAAAGCTCCTCCTTGCAGTAACTAAACACTGAGATGTGTTTAAGCCCGCTAACCACTGGATGTGCAAGTAATTCCATACTCTTGTGCTGAATTGACATGTGAAGAAAGGTGATCTCTGTCCTCATAAGCATGGGCAAAGCATAAAGGGCATGTGTTGTTCTCCTGAGTTGATCGCTAGTGTCTCCTCACCAGTAAGTCCCTAGTATTTAGCCTGTCATTTAGCATTAACCACGCAAACACCTTTATCTTCATTGTCGCCTTGCTTTTCCAAATCCATTTGGATGGAGTATTAGTGGCCATGTGAGCATGCATCACAGTATAATAACTCTTTGCAGAGAATATACCTTTGCCAGGTGTCCAAGACCAAGAATCATGAATCTGTTCATCAGCATTAAGGTCAAGAAGACCAGCTTGGACAGTGGTCAGCTCTGCCATTGCTTTTGGTGATAAGGGTAGATAAAAAAGCTCAGACATGTCCAGAGTGTTAATCACCTCACGAACAGACACTTTGTCATCAATGACAAAAGAGAACAACCATGGAAATCTTTCTCTGAGCGGGACAGATGAGCCTAGGAACACCCAGGCATCAAACCAAAAAAGGACAGAATCCCTCATGTTTATGGTTACCTCAGAGTATAGCTTGAATGCTTCATTGAGTTTAAGGATGTCTTTCCACCAATAGGATCCACATAAAACTGTGCCATGAGGGATCACACCATCATAATAGGTGCTCCAAATAAGAGAAACCCAAGGGATGTCAACTTTGTTATAAAACTTTGAAAGGTGCTTGGAAAGGAGAGCTCTGTTCTGGATGGTCAAATTTACTATTCCCATACCACCTTTGTCCTTAGGTCTACAAACAAGAGGCCAAGCAGCAAGAGATTGCCTTGGAGTATCAGAATTTACTCTCCATAAGCATTTCCTCGTTATCCTCTCAAGTTCCTTTATAATACCAGCTGGCAAAGAAAGACTGCAAAGAAAATAGATTGGCAAAGAGGATTGAACTGATTGTAATAGTTGCAATCTGGCACCTTGGTTAAGAAGGCAAGAGCTAGCAGACAGCCTTCTTTCAACTCTATCCACCACATGAAATAAATCATGGATCCTTGGTCTAGTTGTACCCACATGTAGCCCTAGATAGGTAAAGGGAAGTGTCCCAACTTGGCAGCCAAAAACACAAGCTAACCTGGCAGTTTCAGCATCATCCACATTAATAGGCAATATGCAGGATTTATGGAAGTTTACTCCGAGGCCTGTGGAGGCATGAAAATCTTGCAGCATCTCCTTGAGGGCAATAAGTTGTGAATCCACAGCAGGCACAATAAGGAGAGTGTCATCAGCATATTACACTATAGGTAAATCAGGATCATGAGCTTCAATAGGCAGGGATCACTACAAGAAATATGTCAACTTATGACCACCACTATTGGTCACTGAAAGGTCACAAATTTCCATTTATGACCTTTTTGTGACCAAAAACAGAAGGTCAAAAGCTGGCCGTCGTAAACTGACTATAGCGACCTTTCTTCTGGAATGGTCAAAGACGTTTACGACCAAAATATTCCTACTATGGCGTTTTGGTCACTAGCAACCTCCCCCAGGCCACGTAGGCATCCAGCGTGGCAAGCTGATGTGGCACAAGATTCAGCCCGGTCCAATTCGATTTTCTACATGGGCCTAGCCCAACAATTCGGCCTTTTTAATGTATTTTTTTCCTGTGCTTTTATTAGCTACCTGGGTCTGGCCCAACAATTCAGCCTTATTGATTTCTTTGCGTGGCCCTTGATTTTCTTTTTGATCATGTATTTTATGGGCCATTTCTTTGCTGGGCTGAATCCCAGTTACCATGTTCTCATAAGTGGGTCCAAGTTGTCAGGTTCTAGCAAGTGGGTCCGACTTGTCAGGGCCATATTCCTCATTTCATTTTGATAGTAAATAAATAACCAATATTTAAATTGGCACTGACAAAAAACACATATAATACTTCAAATAACAACAGCCAGATTCAGTATAGAGCCAGATTCTGTATGGAGCTCCTGCTCTACAAATAACACGCAATACAATGGTGCTCCTGCTCTACAAATAACTCTACAAGTGGAGTAACTAATTTACAAGCTCTACAAACACCATATTCTTCAAGATGGAGCTCCTTCGTTAGAATTACAAACAGGCACATGCACCTGCTCTTGCTCTTGCTCATAGTCAGGACGCCCTGTTACATGAATCAGCAAAGAAGAATCAAAAAACTGGAGCAAATATATTATGAAGAGACCATTCAATAAAAAGGACAAGTTCTCAGAATGATAACATAAATTCAACTAGTACGATGCTTTTAGAAGTCACAAAAAATAACAATTACTACATGGCAGATGATCATGAAGAGTATAAACACATCTTAAATCTTACTTGTAAAAAGAGAATACATGCCTATCTCCAGCAATGTTATTATTATATAGAAAAAACCGTAAACGGATCCCACAATAGTACAGTACAAGTGTGGGTAGAATTCAAAAGGTACAGCTACAAGTTAATAGATCAATAAAATATGGGACTTTTGCCAGTGCATGGTACTGAAGCCTGCAATCAGTATACTGTCATAACATTGCAGGAGTGCAAAACATAGATCTGGCATAGTTTACAACATAACAAACAAACTCTGACTAAGATGGGGGAGACAACCTAAACGAACCAGCTAACCGATAATCATTACTACAAATCGATAATCAATACTGACAACGGAACACAATAAGATTCTACAACAAATCTCGTACAAACATAAGGTGCAGCATGGCACCAGATCCGTGGCAGGAAACACTTGGAGATCTAACAATTCACCCGCGAGAACGGTCCACAAAATAGCTACAGGAAAGAGGGGGAATTGGGGAGCGGGCAAACCTGAATCCCGGCACGGGATGAGCGGGACACAGGCGCCTTCTTCTTGTCCTTGTCCTTGTCGGCGGCGCCCTTGGCCACTGTCGTCTTCGCCGCAAGCAGCCCCTTGCCTCCCTTCTCGGCCATCTCCCTTTGCAGCAAAGCCCCCTACATGCACACCCAACGAAACCATCAACAAAACCAAGCAAGCAAAAGAGATTTCAAGCGACAACGCCGGGGATCCCATGCCTCACCTGGCTACCTCTCGCCTCTCTTGGTCTTACAAGCGGCAGAACCGGCCACTGGCGGGCAGGGCGGGAGGCGCCGAAGTTGAGGAAGAAACCCCGCTAAACACCACATTTCCGTCACCTGCATGCGTGAGGAAACCCAATCAAGGAACCATGCCAATGTATCCATGTTATAAAACAAAAAAGGAAAACAACATAAAACAGTACAGAGTTTGTAACAGATCTGCTGCAAGAACAAACAAGAGAGGTGACAGTGGATCACCCTGTCTGACTCCCCTTTTGCAGGTAAATTGTTTTCCAGACATACCATTGAGAATGACACAGGAAGTACCAGAGGATAAGAGTTCTCTAATCCAACCTATCCACTTGTTATCAAAACCCTTGTGATGCAAAAGCTTGAGAATTAAGTCATGTTCAACATTATCAAAGGCTTTGGCAAAGTCCAATTTAAGAATCAAGATAGGCTTCTTAGATTAGTGGCACTGATGAATGTATTCCAGAGTCCAAGCAATACAATCCTGGATTAACCTACACTTGAGGAACCCATATTAGTTTTTATGAATGCACTTGAGGATTACTTTTTGCAATCTATTGGCTAGCAGCTTAGTCAGGAATTTCAAACAAGTATTTGTCAAGGAGATAGGCCTGAAATCATTAGGACCCTCAGGAGATAGTTTCTTTGGAATTAGGGTGATTAAAGACCCATTGATGCTGCTAATAGTGACCTTTACATCATAAAAATCCTGGAATAATTGCAAAAAGTCATCCTTAATAATGTGCCAGCACCTTTTGACAAACAATCCAGTAAATCCATCAGGGCTAGGAGCTCTATCAGTAGGCAGTGACTTAAGAACCTCATTTATTTCCTCCTCAGAAAAAGGAGCAGACAAACTTTCAAGACCATCCACTGAGTAAATTAGGGAGGGTAGGTCAAACTTCATTTCTGTCCCCTCAGATACTCCCATTTTGTCCTTGAAAGTGCCCCATAACATGCCAGCCATTTGTTGATGATCAGAGACGACATCACCATTATCATTCTTCAGAGAAGAAATGGAATTTCTCCTAAAACGTTCAGTCGACATTGCTTGAAAAAACTTTGAGTTTTCCTCCCCTACTTTAATCCACCTAATGGTACATCTCTGCTTCCAGTACAGAAACTACAGGTGTAGGATTTCCTCAATATGGAGTTTCACAATTTTCCTGAAATTAAATTCAGGTCTTGCTAGAGTCCTCGGCTCTTCAAGATTATCCCAGAAAAGAACCACCTTGTTGCAAGCTTGGATGGCCTTCTTAAGCTTAGAAAGGCTAATGTACCAGTGCTTAAGAGCATTTCTTAGCCTTTTGAACTTCTCAGTCAATCGAGTTGCAGAATTTGCTCTTTTTGTTGGGGCATTCCAAGATTGTTCCACACATTCAAAGAAACCAGGGAGATCCACCAAATAATTTTCGAACCTAAATATCTTTGACTTGGGAATAGAAGTTGCAATAGAGACCACACAAGGTACATGATCCGATGCTGTTCTTGCCAGGGGGAGAACCACCATATTGGGATAATCATTAATCCAAGTGGAAGAGGTGAAGAACCAATCCAGTTGTTCCAGCAACGGGTTATCTTGCATATTGGACCAAGTATAGGATCTACCTTTTAATGGCAGCTCAAGGAGACCAAGGTGGCCAATGATCTCATTGAAGACAAAAATGTCATTTATATCACCACCAGGCAAGTTTCTATTCTCAGGAGATCTAATGAAATTAGAATCTCCCACTAGTAGCCACTTATCATCAAGTGGAATTTCCAGGTCGTACAGCCATTGAACGAAATCATCTTTGAGTTGCCCTTGACAAGGCCCATAAACATTTACCAAGGCCCATTCACTTGCATTATGGGTAGATGTGAAGGAGACTATGATACCAAACTGTTTAATATCCACTAGAGTGCTAAAGAACATATTAGAGCACCACAACACAAGGATGCCACCAGAGGCCCCAACATAAGGTGAATAAACAAAATTGTCAAATCTTCTAGGGCAAAACTTCCTAATCGCACGTTGGTCAAAGAATTCACATTTAGTTTCTTGCAAGCAAATGATAGAACACTGGCTTTCCTCAATTTTTGCTCTAACACTTCTCTGCCTATCTTCAGAATTTAAGCCTCGCACATTCCAGCAGAGAACCTTCCAATCTCTAGTTTGGTGTGCATTCATGAGGAAACAATAAAAAGAAGCATAGATAATAGTTCACTGCATAACAGTGAAACAAAAGCCCATAGATAGTAGCATCAACACAGACCACAGTGCAGGTAGCAGACAAAAGAGAAACAAAGTTCAGACAACTGGCATGACAAGGGACATGCCTCCCTGTATAACAAGTAGAAGACTTAATCATCATGAGAAACCGTAGACTTGGGTGCAGTATCTGAAGAAGCCATAAGCTTCTCCACGGTCATCTTCTCAGCAGGAACACCAATGGCTGCTCCAATCATCTGCAGTGTGGCGATTGGTGTTGGAGGGGGAGGCTGCTCCTTAGACTCCTCATGCTCTGGCTTATCCTGCCTGGCATGTGAGGAAGCTGAACTGTCAGCCTTCAAATTCTTGGCTCTAGGCTGCCTTAGGGGTCTAGGCTTCGGTGCCAAAGGAGAAATAGGTTTAAAACCTTTAGATTTTGCTGCACTCCTGGTCATCCTTCTGTCAGAAAAATCTGACACCGCCTGGACAATTGAAACTTTGGGCTTTCTGGCTCGTTGCTGCCGGGTTTGCTTGACTGTAGCAGAGAAGGAGATCATGCTGTCAGAAACTTCAGTAGACTGTGTTTCTGCTTCAGAGGATGGAAGACCGAGTTCAGACTGAGGTGCTGCACACTGGGTAGAGGAACTTTCTAAGAACAATCGTCTGACAGTGTGTTGATGAGACAAATGCAGGTCCGGGATTGGAAAGCAAAAAGACAGTGGAGGATCAAAAGCCATATCCCAAGATCTTTTATGCAACTGAGGCAATCCAGGTGGGGTCAGGTCCTTAGGGATCTGTGCAGACAGAAAAGTGGGCATAAGAGATTCAAAAGATCTTCTCCAGATAAAGTCAGGTGGCAAAGCTGGCCCCATGACAACCCTAACAAGTCCAACATGCAGAGGAGGTGCATGAACCACAATGGGGTTATATAGGACAATTGCAAGATTGTCCTGTTCATGATCCTGCACATCAACTGCCTCTTGATCATTATTATGAATGTCAATAGGAAATTGTTGCTCAGGCTGAGTCATATATGCCTGATGTAGCCCTTCGTTTAATTCTTATAGTTCATCTCATTCAAAATCAATTAGTTTCAATTAGTTTTTATAAAAAAGCTAAGAACGCGGGAATAGGAAAAACATGGGATTATAGTGGAATGTCGTCTTGAATCCTACAGGATTGTACGAGTGTTTGATTGTGCATAGAAAAATGCAGAATTCTTTCAAAGAGGTTTGAGTGGATGGGATGTTTCCTATGAAATCTAGTGCAAATGAATCATATGGAAAAATTCCTATGGTTTACAATCCTATGAATCAAACAACCAAGGTAGGAAAAATTCCTAATGATTAGAATCCTCCAAAATTCTTGTGAGAATCCTTTGAATCAAAGAAGCCCTTAATCTATTTTATGATTCATGGAATTGTGCATTGTAAAGCATAAAGTAAAAACAAATAATGGCAATTCAACTAGAAAAAAAGTTTGGGCAGTTATGATACGGAAGATTCTAGAACAAAAGAGAACCATTGTTGTTTTAAGGTTTGTGCATTATGCTTAAGTTCAACCATGGAGTCTGCTAGATTGTACATGTGGCAAAATCCAGTGGGGAGCTAGAAGATGGTGCGAGGGGCCGAGTGGAGGGAGACTATGAAGGAATGCACAAGTGCGAGATCGATATTTAGAGAGAGGGGGCGAACACATGCGCTGTTGGGCACAGTGGCAGAGCCATGAAAAATAAATGAGCTAGGGGCCAAGCATTGCTAATCCTTTATGAGGAGGGTCAATTCATGAACTTAAACTATTTTAGCAGCAATTGTCTAATGATCACATTCATATTAGCCTCGATATATAGTGATGTTAGGGTGGGGGGGCATGGCCCTTACTGCTTGCCCCTACTGCCCCCTGTCTTTGCCATTATGCACGCGTCTGAGAGATGAAGCGGAAGGCATGGATGATGAGAGGGGGGCGTTGGATATATAATTAATGTGGGTGTATTAGCTATATATGTTAATCCTATATAGAGAGGTATAGATTGATCGATGTGGACGTGGGAAAGAGAGTGAGACCTCACTGGATATATCGATTGATCAGTTTGTGTGGAAAACTATGAAAGACCTAGCTATATACACACATACATAGAGGAACATCGATCATTGCGCATGCACGCGTGAGAGATAAAGAATGCCCGATATGATGGAGATGGAGGTGTGTGTGGGTGTGTGCCTTCATGGGAGACTGACCTGAAGAAAAAGATTGCATGCGTGTGATGGATAATGTCGACTGGTAGTGTGTGTGCATGCATGCATGAGAGAAAGTTAGTGGTACAATTATAAAGGGAAGACTACTGTGTGGGTGTAAAAGAATATGTGAGGTCATAATCAATGTAAAGTTGAGTTCAAATATTTTGAATAAGAGATCCTGATGTTTGAAACCCATGCATGCATGAATATAACGGAGATATGCATGGTGTGGTTTGGAAACGAGCATGTTGTAATGTATACACATTGAACAAGGTCAGACTGATTTGAATTTGAGATACCGATGGCAGACATCATTTGGCCACGTCGCATCCGTGCATGGACACACTATTCTAATTGGTGATGATGGGAGGCTTTCTCATCACATATCTATATCTATACCCCTATATATATATATATATATATATATATATATATATATATATATATATATATGTACATAAACACTATTCTGATCATGGGATGAGAATAATATTCTGATCACAACCTGACCTGCCCCGCTAATAGTATGTTGAACTTCCTTGTGAACTAGGTTGAACTTCCGCCAACATTGCTCAAATGGGGCTTGCGATATACTATTGGAAAGCTATGGACACCAGTATCATGACCCAACATAATTTTTTTGCAAAATGTAAGCGGTTTAAGAGCAGTTTTGAAAACCGTTTTTCTTCACAAAAAAAATGTGAATCGTATTTTCGATTGCATTTCTAAACCGTTTATCAAAATGAGGCATTTAATATGGCGTTGGAAAGCTCTTGCAAAACCGCTACTTCCATATGTTTAAAGTTTTCTTTAATTCTCTATGGTTAAAGAGTAATTTGAAAAACCGTAAAATTTTGCAAACCGAACAGCCGAGTTCGTATTTTCAACGTCATTTCTAAATGATTAATCCAATTGAGGCATATGATATGGCGTTGGAAAGCTTATGAAAATGCGCTATTCTTTCATTTTGAAAGTTGTTTCTAATTTTGAACGGTTTAAAAGTAATTTAAAAAACGGTACATGTCTTACCGAGTTTGTATTTTCGAGCTAACTTTTTAACCGTGCGCCTGAATGCAGCAAATGATATGGCGTTAGAAAGCTCGAACAAACGCGAAACTTTCTGGTATGTATTATTTCTCCAAATACTTTACGGTTTTAAGTCAATTTCGAAAATGGTGAAAAACATATTTTCGCCGTATTTTCTACAAACTTTATCGGAATGGCGCAAATGATATACCGCTGAAAAGCTACGAAAAATGCGAAACTTTTTCATGTTGACAGTTTTCTCTGATTCTTAGCCGTTTTCAAGTAATTTTAAAAACGGCGAGATAATTCGTTCCGCCTTTATCGCGAAACAGATTCGCCAAAAATGCATCGCGTGAAGTACCTGAACTTCTCGGTATGAAACCTTGAAGTTCACTCTATTTTTCACGTGCTTTTTTTCTCGTATATCTCTATCCACTACTCCTAGCTCTCCATCCACTCACCGGAATTGAGCAAGTGATATACCGCTGGAAAGCTGCTTTAAACATGCAACTTTCCCGTGTTGATCATTTTTTCATACTCGCAATGATTTTACAAGTTTTTCATCTGAAATTCATTCAGTGTAGTAGTTGAACTTCATGTCGTTTTCACGTTGAACTTCTGTGACGTATTTTTGTTTGTACACGCGCCTGAACTTCCCTCTATACGAACCCGACCTTCGGGCTATCTTTGCAACCATGGCTTCCCCCACGAATTATTCTGGTTTCTAGTGTTCTATATGATGTTAGTGTAATCTAGAAATGTTTTTTAGCAACTAAATACCGGTTTTAAATAGAAATCTCGCTCGCTGGCGGATTTTGCTCTCGGGTCGTGATGAAATTGCGTTTTTTGCAATTTTACTGCCTGATTTATTCGACCTGAACTTCCCTTAGTGCTAGGTTGAACTTCCGTCAACATTGCCCAAATGGGGCTTGCGATATACCGTTGGTTAGCTATGGACACCAGTATCATGATCCAACTTAAAATTTTGGCAAAATGTAAGTGGTTTAAGAGCAGTTTTGAAAATCGTTTTTTCTTCATACAAAAAACATGAATCGTATTTTCGATCGCATTTCTAAACAGTTTATCGGAATGAGGCAAATAATATGGTGTTGTAAAGCTGCTGTAAAACCGCTCCTTGTACATGCCGAAAGATTTTTCTAATTACCTATGGTTAAAGAGTAATGTGGAAAATCATAAAATTTCGCAAACCGAACAACCGAATTCGTATTTTTGATGCCATTTCTGAATGCGTAATCCAATTGAGACAAATGATATGGCGCTGGAAAGCTTATGAAAATGCGCCTTTTTATCATGTTGAAAGTTTTTTCTAATTTTGAATGGTTTAAGAGTAATTTAGAAAACGGTACGAGATCTACCAAGTTTGTATTTTCGATCTATTTTTTAATCATACGTCCGAATGTAGCAAATGATATGGTGTTGGAAAGCCTGAACAAATGCGAAACCTTTTGTTATATATTGTTTCTCCAAATTCATTATGGTTTTACATTGATTTTGAAAATGGCTAAAAACGTATTTTCGTTGTAATTTCTACAAACTTCATCGGAACGGGGCAAATAATATACTGTTGAAAAGCTACGAAAAATGCGAAAGTTTTATGTTGGTGGTTTTCTCTGAATCCCAGCTATTTTCAAGTAATTTTAGAAACGGGGAGATCACTCGTACTGCCTTTATCGCGAAACAGATTCGTCGAAAATGCATCGCGTGAAGTACTTGAACTTCTGTGGCAGTTCTGCTTGGACTTCAATGTGTTTTTCACGTGCTTTTTTTGCTCGTAGCTCTTCATTCACTCACCGGAATTGAGCAAGTGATATACCGATGGAAAGCTGCTATAAACACGCAACTTTTCCATGTTGATCATTTTTTCATACTCGCGACGGTTTTAAAAGTTTTTCTTGTGAAATTCATTGAGTGTAGTAGTTGAAGTTCCTGCTGTTTTCACGTTGGACTTCTGTGACATATTTTTGTTTGTAATTTTCCCATCCATTTTCGTCAGTGTTACGCAAATGATATTCTTTTTGTACAAACCTCTCTCACAATATTTTTTTAACTTTCTCCGACCGAGAACTTGAACTTACACAAATGATATTCCTGCTGTTTTGAAGTAAATTAGAAAATGACGAGATCATGATTTCTGTCTTCATCGTGAATAGAAATGCATTGTGTGAAGTAGTTGAACTTCTCGGGCATGTCTGTTCGAACTTCACTCTAATTTTTGACGTGCTGTTTTTTGACATACTATTTTTTGCACTGCGTGAAGTAGTTGAACTTCTTGGGCATGTCTATTTAAACTCCACTTTGTTTCACTTTATTGTATTTTTATATGAAATACACACCATGTAGTACATGCACTTCCGGTTGTTATCACTTTGAACTTCTCTCTGGTTTGAGAGAATTATTTTAAAACACAAAAAACAACATATTTTTTTATGTATTTTGGACATCTAAATACACGGTGAACCTCTCTCACTAGGATTTTTGAACTTTACCTCGCCGAGCACTTGAACTTCTAGCAACCATTTTTATATTTATGAGATTGTTTCCAAAAGTGCAAAAAATGGTGTTGTGCTTTTTATTTTTTGAAAAGGTAAATCCTAGGTTTTAGTAAACTCTGAATTTCTGTGTTATTTCAATTTGAATTCACCTTTTTATATTTTGAGTAATGAATTGTATTCGGTTCTTATACGGAAAAAATCGAACATGGAAATACAAGATGAGCCTCTCTCGTAAGAATTTTTGAACTTCCCCAGACAGAGCACTTAAACTTCTTTCAACAAACCTTTTAAACTTTTATTTTTCTACACTTTTATTCTCACTTGAAATGCATTCCTTGCGGTAGTTGAACTTCTCGTTGTTTTCACCTTGAACTTTTGTCATGTATTTTTGTTCATCCTCTCTCACAAGAAGTTTTGAACTTTCTCGGGCCGAGCACTTGAACTTCTAGCAACACAAATTTTGGACTTCACCATGTAGTACATGAACTTCTGATTGTTTTCACTTTGGTTCTTGGTTGTATTATTTTAGTGATGAGAATTTTTTTATAGACATAGAACTTCATCATTTTTAAAATTTGAACTTCTTAGTTTCATTGGTTAGTAACAGGGAAAGTCCTATAAACATTGAAGTGCACCATTATTTTAATTTGAACTACTAGTTTTTTTTTATAATTGGGCAAACCTTTTTTTATAATTTTTTTAAAATGTTCCTCTTTTTTAATTTGAACTTTTCTGATTTTTTATGAATGGGAGAAATCCCTTTTTTATAAAGATTTTTGAATTACATTTTTATTTGAACTTCTTGCTTAATTCATTTTGAACTTTCAGATTTTCTAAATATCAACGTCCTCGTAAGTTTCTGTAAATCTCTATTTTTGTAAATGTAATGTAATAACAAAAACTCTTATTTTCTCAAATGAAAACACACACCATGTAGTACGTGAACTTCTGATTGTTTTCACTTTGAAATGATCTCTAATTTTGTAGCAAAATCATGACGGGTTAAGAGCGTCTTTTCAACACGGTAAAACTTGTTTTGGATGATATACAAAAAACATTCAAATTATATTATGGAAATTACGTGTAAGATATACGGTTGGAAAGCTTATGTTTTTTGGGAGCAATTTTCCTTCTCTATTAGTAGTAGCAGGACTTCACACATTCACCAAACATGCTAGTTAATAGAGAAAAAACCATGCATGCGCAAGGAGCAATGTGTGTGTGTGTGTGTGTAGTGCTATCGGTGTGAATGCCACATTGCCGAGCTCAACCTTACACAACTTGTACTTTTTTTGTACACACATAATATTTTCCTCGAGCTCTGTAATTTATTAAATTTAAACTGTGAAAGTTAATATTTTTCTAGGTAACGCTTGTTTTCTTCCTTGTATATAAACATCGAACTAATCTCTGGTTTTAATTTGCACTTCTAGATTTTATTATTTATTGACGAGAAAGCCAAGTTTGGTAGAAAACATCGAACCACTTTTGTTATTTTTAATTTGAACTTTTAATTCTTTTTATTTAGAAATGGTAAAAATTCATTTTTATAAACTATTATTCTCGTCAATTTTTTTGGGTTCATAGGTTAAACTTACTCAAAAATAATAATTTGTTTTATTCTTCAAACTTACTATGTTTTTTTTAGGATCAAAACTTACTATGTTTCATGGGGTGATCCTTTTTTTGTTTTTTGTGTCGTGATACTTTCTTCCTTTTGTTCTTGTTTGAACTTCGTCAATTTTAATGTTGAACTTTCTGCATTAATTTTTACTTGGTTTTCCCCAATGTGTTTTTGAACTTACATATTTTTCCTCAAGTTCCGGACTGAAAATAGAATGCACACTAGATCTACATATGTACTCGTATAAATGAACTTTATCCCGTTTAACGAAGAAAGATGTAAGTCGACTCACGGAATGTAGCTCCTTCTAAAAGGAAAATGGCTTCCTGAAGGAACACCACACTCAAATTTCCAAAAGTAGTTTAGACTTATAAAAGTAATCAATGTGAGTTCAACTAGACATAGTAGTGCACTCCACAAACTCCCTTACGCAGCTGACCATACAACACTACTAGTCTGCTACTATGGTCAGGTATGTGAGATAGAATCTACAAATAGATTAGAATTGCAAAGAGAAAGAGCCAGAGAGAGTACACCCAGGGGAGAATGCTGCTTGCCGGCACGACCCCAATGACACCAACTGATGTTCTAGCATTTGTTTTTCACCAACAAACTTCAGAATATATGCTGCCAGATGTACCCAGCAACACTCGTTTCAGACTTCAGTTTTCACCATCGCCTACTGCCACACTGGAGCTGCTATTGTAAATGAACTGGCATGAGAAAATTACTCGACATGCATGGATGTTCTACAGCCACGCGGTCATGAACAACATAAGCTTCAGTGACAAATGAACTTCAACCAGGGGCGAAGCTGAACTTTTTAAATCTGACGCTGTAAAAAATAAGTAAGCATCAAACTTTTTTTTATCTCTCTATCGTCCGGTGCAGTAGAGGTAGGAACCAGCAAGCAGAGATAGCGGTAAAAGAGTGGACCGTGATATGTCACCTGAATATATATATACCTCACGCCAGTGACGAGGTGTGGACAAAGGTCGCTGGAAGGAATTGACACGAGCATCTCCAGCGGTTCTACTCCCCCTGCACTGAAGTTCAATCACACCATGGGGAGTGAGCCTGCCGCTGGAGCATCTGCCACCAACAACATGGTCGGGGCTTCATCGGAAGCCGAAGCCCGGGGTGGGTAGGGGCGAGCCATCGGAGCAGGTGGACGTGAAGGAAGAGGGGTGCCTGACACCGGCGCTGGATCTGACATGTTGTTGGGGAGGGGTTGCTGGTGGCGCCGCCCGGTGGGATTGGGGCAGGAGGGTCACGGCGGCATCCGTGCGCAGGTGGTGGCTCGGAGCTTGGCCTGCTCTGGTGGGTGGAGGCAGGGTAGGGGCACAGGGCGCAGCGGAATCAAACTCACGCGGCTGGCCATGTCGAACTTCACAAACGCCTACCAGCGCAGAGAAGGGGACGGGAGAGAGGAGGCCATCGCGGATGCGCTGTTCTCGGGGGATGGAGGAGGAACGATAGGGAGGAGGCCGTTTTCTGCGTCGCGCTTGGGGACGGAGGCTCACCGGAGCAGCACCGCCGTGAGAAATCGCCGGATCCCGCAGATCTGAGCGCTGGAGGCAGGGGCCGTGGCGCGCCGGAGGAGGAGGGGGTGGCCTCGTGCTGGATGATGCGGGGGCAGCGGCGCACCAGAGGAGGAGGGGGTGGCGGCACGCCGGGGGAGGCAGGGGCGGCGGCGCACGGGGTGGGGCGGCGGCGGCGACCTCCTGGTGGAAACGCGTGGGTCGGGTGGGTGGGCTACAAGGTTGGAGACGCGGGGGTGGGTAGTTTTTCTTTTTCTTTTTTCGGCTCGATGGTTTTTAGTTCGGAAAGGATCCCCTCCTCGCCTATACAGGGCGCGTTGTGATCCAAATAACTATTCTCGTCGTGGGATCACAATAGTATTAATATATATATATATATATATATATATATAATATTTTATATTTTTTTATATTGTGTGCGGATAACTTCAACTTTGAAAGATGGTCGTTGGATGAGGCGAATCTGATGGTCCAAAGATGGCAAATTTGAGCACTACTGGCCGTTAGATATCATCTAGATTCCACCAGATTTCGCCACATGTATAATCTAAAAGACTCCATGGTTGAACTTAAGCATAATGCACAAACATCAAAACACAAGCACTTCTTATTTGTTCTAGAATCTTCCGTATCAGAATTACCCAAATGTTTTTCTACATGATTTGCCATTATTTATTTTTTACTTTATGTCTTGCAACGCACAATTCCATGAAGCTTAAAATAGATTAGCTTTCTTATAAAAACTAGATGATTTTGAATAAAATGAACTATAAGAATTAAACGAACATCTACATCATAAATATATGACTCAAAGCTTGCATGCTACAATGTGGTATTTATTCATAATTTGATTGCCAAATCTCATGCGTGCAATGCATGTGTACCTTACTCTAGTATAAATGGTGTTTGTGTGTGTGTTGTGCGTGTTGAGGTGCAAATTGTCTTTTTTTTGTACACGTCAAGATTGTTCTTCCGAAATTTCAAGCCGCGCCTTGTTATGTCGAAAATTCAAGCTACCGTCTCTGTCTATCATGCTGCGAAACTTCTGCCTCTTCAACCCGCGCCTTGTTAGCCCGAAATATTTAAGATATATCTTTGTCTCGTTGTGCTCCGACAACTCCCTCCATCTCAACCCGCGCCTTGCTATTCTAAAATTACAACACGCGCGAAAACTCCCACCTCCTGTGAAATCCCGACACGCGAAATGCCCGTGGCACCCCTGAACTGAAAGAACCGCCTCAAATCGGTGGGGGGTACTTTCGTAACTTAGCCCACATTTCGGACAAGCGCGTCTCTAAGCCATGGTTCCCCACTGCCATCCCATCCGCCCACCCATTCATACACCGAGGCCGTGAAAACCCACGACGAAACCCCACACCCTGCTCCGTCCGCCACCCAGCCGGAGCCTCTTCCCCGACGACGTCGTCCACAGCAACACCTCGACGTCCCTCATCCACCGTACCGGATGAGGATCCATCGTCGATCTCATCGTCCCGCCGGTTAAGCCACCCCGTACTCCACCTCCAAGGAGCTGCCCTGACGTTCCCCTCGTCTTTCGCGCCACCTCCATTCCCACACCGCCGTCTTCACCTGCACCACTGGAAGAGCATCATCACCACCGTTTCCTCAGATGAAGTTGCGGCCTAATCGGCGCCACCAAAGAGGTTGTACACTAATCGCCGCATTTTCTTCTTGATTCGATCTCACGGTGCTACCGGCGCTCAGTCCCGAGCCGACACGACGCGGCTCCATCCACGGCGGCGTCGCCAGCCACTTCCTCCACGGCGTCGCTCCCTCGGCGGCGACGTCCACATCAGTAGGAGCTGCTGCTGCTTTAGCTCTCGCTTGTGCGACTGCTCTACTCTTTCTCTCGGTCCCCTGCCTGATCTGCTCTTGCTATTGCTCCTGCTCGCGCTGCTGCTCTCGCTCTTGCTCTTGCTTGTGATGCTGCTCCGATTCGGCTACACTTCAGTCGACTGAATCGATTTTTGGGTCAGTAGATTTTCAAGGGGTGGGCTCGCCAGGGTGAAGGAAGAACCAGCCGCAGCGGGGAGGGGGGC
>NC_041381.1:175363638-175393388 GCF_002162155.2 Triticum dicoccoides
GGGTGGGGGTGAAGGAAGAACCAGCTGCAGCGGGGAGGGGGCTCGCCGGAGAGGTACCCCACTATCTATCTTAGGGTTCAGGATGGGGGCGGTGGTCGCCAGTGGTGGCGTGGGGATCTCCAGAGAAAAAGCTCAGTGGTGGGGAGAGTTTTCGGGGTGGGCGGGGCGGCGCACCGCCGGTCGCGGGCGGCGGGGGGCTGCTGTTTTGCCGGTGGTGGCTGGCGGCTCAGGGGGGTGGAGGTTGAAGATGAACCGCAGGCCCTTGATTTCGTATCCAATGGCTGCAAAATCGACTGACCAGAGATGAAAAAGTCAGTCGACCGACGTGTAGCCTCACCTTGCTAGTGCGTTCAGTTTCGACAGCAAAATTCAGTTTCGACAGTAAAATTCAGTTTCGACAGTTAAGTTCAGTTTCGACAGTTAAGTTCAGTTTCGACAGTTAAGTTCAGAGATGAGCGGCTGATGTGTTTTACATCTAGCACTTTGTGGTTATGTATATTACGTCATGTATTCGAGATGCTATTAGAATTCCACTCAGGTTAACGTTGTTTGTTGTCTCTCTTGTCTTGCTTCAGCCTCGGCATCGTACAACTCACTGGAGTTGCTCCAACGACGAAACCCTCCATCACAGCGGAGCAGTACCTCGGGCTCCATCTCCAAACGCTTAAGATCTTCTTCCACTCCTCTGACAGCCAAGTCAGCCGGAGCATCCTCACCGGCCAACCCAATCACGCTGAGATTGACATGGCTTCGCCAAAGAGGTTGTACACTTGTTGCATCTCTTTTTTACTCTACATGTTATATATATTGTCCACTGAGCACTCATAGTAACAGGAAATATGATTATTTTATCCTAGTATATGACAAGAAGTGAGGTACTAGGCAACTTAGCTATCCGTGATGGACTCTCTTGAATGCCATCATTATTTATCTCTGCGCGTTTGAGCTGTGCATTTGTCGATGTGCCTGGGAGTTGAGCTAGTATGGCAGGCCTGGGTCCAAAGTAATAGAAGTAGCACAAAAACATTTTTTTAGTGTAGGATTTTCCTTGCTCAAGCCTGCCTACTAGAATCGCCAGTGCTTGAAAGGAAAAGTGAATGAAAAACATAGGGATTGGAAAGTTTCCTATGGTACTACTTTTCATGAATTTGATGCAAAGGAATGGAGCAAAGAAAAACTGTAGGATTTGTTCCTTTAGTGTCTCCTTAAAAGAAAAACCGTAGGAATTCTAATTTCCACTTCTCCTCCTTTTCATATTCCTATTCATCAAGCACAAGACTAAGAGATAGTACCATAATAGCATTATAACCATACATTTTCTTGTGGTTTGACTTAATCTCACAATGCTTTTTTGCATCCTGTGATCTTCCAATTGTTGTTAACCAAACACCCAGATTGGCAGAAATAAAATTCTCTATTTTGCACGTGCATTCCTATCCTATTCCTGTCTATTTCCTATCCCTGCATTGTTAGAATCCTCAAATTTAAACATGCCCTTACTCAATTACTTCTGTTACAGATATGTGTCAAATAAACCCTTGTGTGGTTTGTCCTGCTCCTGCGGCGCTGTGTTCCATCCCAGCTCAGCTGCTCCAACGATGAAAGGGTTCACCACAGCAGGGATCCGCTCTCCGGACTGTCTTTCGCCGCCTCAGATCTTCTTCCCCACCGCCGGCAGCCACGACAACTGCATTACCATCATCAACTGAGAAGATGACCTTGAGGACTACACGGGTCCGCAAGAGAGGTCGCACTCTTCCGTGTCTGCTTACGTTATGCGTCTCTTAATATGATGACATGCTACATTATCATTGTGTTCACCTATTAGACTCCGAGTCAGGTCCAAACTAATGCTGAAACTTGAGTTTTTAAATGGTTGTGGGGTACATATTGGGGCAACAATCAGTATATCTGTCTACTATGTGGTTAATCTCCGGTGTCTTCTATGAGTTTCATGTTGGGTGCAAACAAACATTAAAGGAGCCATTATCTGTATTTTTTAACTAAAACTATTATCTGCCTGCTATCATTGGTTTTGGGTCTATCCACAGTTTGCTACCATCACTCTGGAGTTATGCATGCACTCCTTACATAATCTCACTTTGTTTTATTCCTATGCATGCCAGTTATTGTACACAATGGAGTTGATCATGTCGAGCAAAAGAGACGAGCCTGGTGTGGCAATAAATTTTCATGCAGACGCCGTTCCATGGTGGGCGCAAAGGCAGCCCCCCTCCACCCATTTTGGATCGTAATCAAGAGGAAGATAACTGTTCTGAGGGGGATTCAGAAGGAGAAGACCACTCCTATTTACCCCATGAGGTCTTCGCTCTAACTTGGCATGCTGATGTTGGTAATATCATGCATATGGTGCCTTGCATTGCTTACTGTATACATTAAAGATGTCATCTGCTTAGTTTAGACATGCTTTGTGTCAATGCCATCTGTTTAGTTTCTTTATCGTATATGTGAATCATGCAATGCCATCTTGTCTAGCCAGGCATCATATATGTGAATTTTGCAATGCCACCCTGGTTAGCCAGTTATCTTATATGTGAATTATATCATGCCATCATTTTTATTACGTGTTAAATTTGTCAACAATTTTAGTACATTCAATTACTCTTCCTGTGCATCAGCCATTCAACACGGTCATGGAAAAATCTGGAGTGGAAACAAGGTCTTCAGAGCAGACAATGATATCTGACGAAGCGCATGTCTTGCTGGTTACCGATAGCTCCTCAGAGGAGGATTCAGAGACAGATGACCAGTCATATTCCCCCCCCCCAAGGTGCATGCCCTAACTTGGCAGGGTTATGTTACTCATATCGTGTGTATGGTATCTTGCATTGCTATATCATTTGCTTAGTTTAGACATGCTTTGTGTGAATGCCACCTGTTTAGTGTCTAATTACCATATATGTGAATTGTGCAATGCCATCTTGTTGCAAGACATTATATATGTGAATTATGCATGTTATCTTGTTGCAAGGCATTATGTATGTGAATTATGCAATGCCATGCTATTTAGGCAAGCGTCATATATGTGAATTATATCATGCCGTCCTTTTTTTGTATTTCTCATTGCTTTTGTTGACAATGTTTGTATATTCAACTGCTCTTCCTGTGCATCAGCCATTTGAATTGGTGATGGAGAAATCTAGAGTGAAAACAAGGTCTTCAGAGCAGACAATGCAACCTGCTGAAGCAGATATCTTGCTGGTTACAGATAGCTCTTCAGAGGAGGATTCAGAGGCAGATGACCAGTCCTATTATCCCCCTGAGGTGTATGCTCAAACTTGGCAGGGTTATATTACTCATATAATGCATATGTTGTATTGCAATGCTTAATTTTTACATCATATACACAATATTGAATGCCATGTCCTTAGTTGACACATCATATATGTGATTGCCCTCGGCTCACTTCCTTAGTATATAAATCATATATTTGAATTATGTCATGCCATGATGTTTACATAGACAACATGTATCTGAATTATGGCATGCCAAACCATTTTTTAAAGACATAATATAGTTATATCATCTCATCCTGTTTACATAGTCATCATATTTTAAATTATGTCATTCTATCCGTGAATTATATCATGCCATCATGTTTCCATCGACGACATGTTTGTGATTTATGGCATGCCAACCACTTTAATAGACACATCGTATAGTTATATCATGTCATCTTGTTTACATAGTCATCATATTTTGAAGTATGTCATTCTATCCTGTTTAGTTAGTCATCATACATGTGAAATTGTGTCATGCTATCCTGTTTAATTAGCCATCATATATGTGAAATTATGTCCTGCTATTCTGTTTCCTTACACAACATAAATGTGAATTATTTCATGCCCTGTTTTCTTCCCTACTATCCATTGCACCTGTCTATCTTACAATGTATGTACAGTCAATTACTTTTCTTGTTTATCAACCATTTCAATTGGAGGGAGTGATGGCAGTATCCGTGGGAGTAAAAACACGGTCTTCAGAAAAGATCGTGCTACCTGTCGATGCAGATAGAACCATGGTTGTACTTGCCCAAGAACCAGCCCCACCACACATAACCCACACTCATGCAGATTGTACCCCTACCCTGTTGGACAGAGAACTAGCTACACCCCTTCTAACCCCAACCCCAGCAGATAGACACCCAGTTCCCGTTGACACAACACCATCTCCACCAAAGAGCACCCAAACACGAGCAGTTAGTAAGGCAACTGCATAGCCCAAATCACGAGGACCACCACTCTGAACCCGAAGTCAACGCTTAAAGCAGAAGAAGAATTGTTCTCAGGTCAGGTTCCGTAGCTATTTCATACTACTTTGCTCTTGCATCACTGTATTTACTGATACCAACTAATCTCAAATTTGAAGGATGCAACTGAAACTCCAATGGCGCAACAGGTATGTTTTAAACCTGTTTCTTTAACGTGTTTGGTTGTTTGCTGTTGTAACTTGCTCTATGTTGATTTCAGTTTCAATTGAATAAACAGTTATGTTCTCATGCCATGCACATTACAAGTGTTGTTATTGCTGTGTGGTTTCCCACACTTATATTCTGTCTATGCTGCTTTGTCTCAAATAGATATGATTCGAGCTGTATCTATCTTGATTTGGCAACATAAACTAGAATGATATAGACCATACAGTGACCATACTACATAGATATATGTTTGTTTCATGCTGTTATCCTGTCCACCTTACTACTGAACTGGTTTACCAAAATGAGTTTCATATACTACATTGTAAACTTGAGATGTGTTTGTTTGTTTCTCTTTTAGAACACGGATAAAATACTGGAGAAGAGTACCCTATTATGCAATGGTAAAGGAAGTAATGCAAATAAGGTTCAAGATAGTGAGACATACCTGTTGGTCTCCAAGAAAGCTGATAAAAACTATATTGAAGACACTGAGACAACCCCAAAGTCCTGTCTTGATGTAGTGTTCGAGTTACTGGCTACCACTGCTGGCACCAGCTCTTCGAACTCTTTGCCTGAATCAGTTCGGCTTCTTGAGTCTCAACTTCAAGTTGAAAGACATCGATCAGATGTTATGCGACAGGAAGCCGAAGGACTGAGGAAGTCCCTGCAGAATTCAGATGCATACTTTCTGGTGCAACAACAAGCGCTGGAGGACTTAAGTGCCAAACAAGAGAAAGTTAATAAGCTTGCTAGGCATCTTGCCAGCATTATGGGTACCCAGGATATTGTTTCTTGAGCTCTTCTGAAGTGGTTTCAGTTCTGGACTTCTTTTGCTGCGGTGTTTATATGCTGTTGTGTTCCCTATATTTGCACTGGTGGCGAACTTTGATGCCCAGTGGATGTAATATGTGTAATAGCCATGATAGCCTAGTGTAAGTTGCTTGCTTATTTATTTCCTTGTTGTCTTGTTTATTTGTTTGCTTGTAGTCAGTGCAGTTCTTTTTCTGCGGTTTGCTAGTGGCTGCAATAACCTATTTTTTAAAACTAGGCCATGATAACCATGAGCTAATATTTACTGTAGTGACACTGCGCAAACTACGGGCATAGAAAAAGTGGGCCTTCTACGGGCCGTAGAAGCAGTGGGCCTTCTATGGGCCATAGAAACAGTGGGCCTTCTACGGGTCATAGAAACAATGGGCCTTCTATGGGCCGTATCATCAATGGGCCTTATACGGGCCGTATGATCGATTGGCCAAACATGGGCCAAACAGACCGCATTCAGGCCGTAAACGGGCTAGAGTTGGAATTGTCCGTACATGGGCCAACCATAACGCGCCATCGTTAATAGGCCATATTTGATGACGCTATGAAAATGGCCCAACGTATTAACGGACCACAAACGGGCCGACTGTAACCACGGGCTGAATTTGGCCCACAAGCAGAAAATGACAGTAATGGGCCGTAAGTAAACGAATGCTAGAAATGAGCCCAAGAATAAATGGGCTCTGAAAAAGCCGAAGATAACATGGGCTGGAAACGACCCACCGGAATAACGGGCCGTAATGGGTATAAAGTGATACATTGTTCTTTACGGGTCAGTTTCACCATGGGCCGTTAATGGGTGTAAAGTGATACAGTGTTCATTACGTGCCAGTTTCACCACGGGCCATTAATAGGCCAAGAGTTACGTAGGGCCTCATATGGGTCGAAAGACGTCATGGGCCATACATGGGCCAGAAGTGAAAACGGGTTGGAATCATATTGGATGGCCCAGATGACGCTACTGGGCCTAATTCGGATAGGGCGTAACGGGCCTTGGGTTAGCGGGCTGTAAATGAGCTATATGCGAACATGCCGTTAACAGGCTTTCCATGGGCCGTCCCGCCACCTTTTGACCAAGTCAAATGGGCCGGCCTTTTCACAGGACTGGGCTTCTGTTGGGCCATGCCACGTGTTGACGTATCATAGGCGCCTTCTGTCCAATGAGTGGATGGCATCTGTCCCAGCGATGAGCCGACACGTGTTTCCTCCAGCCAATGATGATTTTACACGTGGAAAATCCCCATTGGTCAGGGCTGTTAACGGGTTATCGAATACAAAACCCGACCCGATAGCTTAACGGCGTTCCGTTACGGTGGATGCCATGTGTCGGTCACCCTTGACGAAAGCACTTCTATGATGCGCGATTTATCGTCATGGAAGTGGACACTTCCGTGATGATAATTTTGGTAATGTCATGGAACACTTCTACGACAACACAGGTATGACTATCTTGATTCTGTCATAAATTTGTCATGGATGTACATGCATGACAGAAAACGCAACCTACTGTGACAAACACGTATCATCACGGAAGTGTATTTTTTTTGTAGTGCAAACTAGGAAAGGATAGCGGAGAGGCCTTATAGGGTCTGCACACCAAAGCAAAAGGGAACACAATGCGGACACTTCACAGCCCAATTTGCAAGATACTGGAATGGGAATGACCTGGTCAAGGACAGAGAGGATTTTCATGTAAGTTAACAATACATACATGTTGAATAACTTGATTTACTTATTAGCGTAATTAGTTTATTAACAATCGTGAACAATGTAACTATACACTACTAGGGAAAATCCTAGCAGTAGCGCGGGTTTTTGGTCTACCAGTAGCGTGGATGACAGCGCTACTGCTATGGCATTACAGCTAAAGGTTAGCAGTAGTGTGGGTCTACCCGCGCTACTGCTATATCCACTTAGTAGTAGCGCTTCCTGGAAAGGGCACTACTGGTAATACTAGTAGCGCTTCTCGCAGCCCGCACTACTACTATTATTCTGTATTCTGTTTCATTTTTATTTCATGTTGTATTTGAAGGAAATATGCCCTAGAGGCAATAATGAAGTTATTATTTATTTCCTTATTTTATGATAAATATTTATTATTCATGCTAGAATTGTATTAACCCGAAACATAATACATGTGTGAATACATAGACAATAAAGTGTCACTAGTATGCCTCTACTTGACTAGCTCGTTGATCAAAGATGGTTAAGGTTTCCTAACCATAGACATGAGTTGTCATTTGATAAACGGGATCACATCATTAGGAGAATGATGTGATTGACTTGACCCATTCTGTTAGCTTAGCACTTGATCATTTTAGTTTACTGCTATTGCTTTCTTCATGACTTATACATGTTCCTATGACTATGAGATTATGCAACTCCCGATTACCAGAGGAACACTTTGTGTGCTACCAAACGTCACAACATAACTGGGTGATTATAAAGATGCTCTACAGGTGTTTCCGATGGTACTTGTTGAGTTGGCATAGATTGAGATTAGGATTTGTCACTCCGATTGTCGGAGAGGTATCTCTGGGCCCTCTCGGTAATGCACATCACTATAAGACTTGCAAGCAATGTGACTAATAAGTTAGTTGCAGGATGATGCATTACAGAACGAGTAAAGAGACTTGCCGGTAACGAGATTGAGCTAGGTATTGAGATACCGACGATCGAATCTCGGGCAAGTAACATATCAAAGACAAAGGGAACAATGTATGTTGTTATGCGGTTTGACCGATAAAGATCTTCGTAGAATATGTAGGAGCCAATATGAGCATCCAGGTTAAGCTATTGGTTATTGACCGGAAACGTGTCTCGGTCATGTGTACATAGTTCTCGAACCCGTAGGGTCCGCATGCTTAACTTTCGGTGACGATCGATATTATGAGTTTATGTGTTTTGATGTACCGAAGAGAGTTCGGAGTCCCGGATATGATCACGGACATGATGAGGAGTCTCGAAATGGTCAATACATAAGGATCGATATATTGGATGACTATGTTTGGACTTCAGAAGTGTTCCGGGCAAGTTCGGGCATATACCGGAGTACCGGGGGGTTACCGGAACCCCCCGGGGAGTATAATGGGCCATATGGGCCTCAGTGGAGAAGAGGAGGGTCGGCCAAGGTAGGGCCGCGTGCCCCCTCCTCCTCTAGTCCGAATTGGAAAAGGAGGGGGAGGGGGCGGCGCCCCCCTTTCCTCCCCCCTCTCTCCTCCTTCCCCTTCTCATACTCCTACTAGGAAAGGAGGAGTCCTACTCCTATCCCCCTTGGCGCGCCCTCCTCCTGGCCGGCCGCCTCCCCCCTAGCTCCTTTATATACGGGGGCGGGGGGCACCCCAATACACACAAGTTGATCATTGATCTTTAGCCGTGTGCGGTGCCCCCCTCCACCATAATCCACCTCGGTCATATCGTAGCGGTGCTTAGGCGAAGCCTTGCGTTGGTAGCTTCATCAACACCTTCATCACGTGTCGTGCTGACGGAACTCTCCCTCGAAGCTCTACTGGATCGTGAGTTCGTGGGAAGTCACCAAGTTGAACGTGTGCAGATCACGGAGGTGTCGTACGTTCTGTACTAGGATCGATTGATCGTGAAGATGTACGACTACATCAACTACGTTTTCATAACGCTTCTGCTTACGGTCTACGAGGGTACGTGGACGACACTCTCCCCTCTCGTTGCTATGCATCACCATGATCTTGCGTGTGCGTAGGAATTTTTTTGAAATTACTACATTCCCCAACAGTGGCATCCGAGCCAGGTTTATGCGTAGATGTTATATGCACGAGTAGAAGACAAGTTGTGGGCGATACAAGTCATACTGCTTACAAGCATGCCATACTTTGGTTCGGCGGTATTGTTGGATGGAGAGGCCCGGACCGACATTATGCGTATGCTTACACGAGACTAATTCTACCGACGTGCTTTGCACATTGGTGGCTGGCGGGTGTCAGTTTCTCCAACTTTAGTTGAACAGAGTGTGGCTATGCCCGGTCCTTGAGAAGGTTAAAACAACACTAACTTGACGAAATATCGTTGTGGTTTTGTTGTGTAGGTAAGAACGGTTCTTGCTCATCCCATAGCAGCCACGTAAAACTTGCAACAAAAAAGTAGAGGATGTCTAACTTGTTTTTGCAAGGCATGTTGTGAAGTGATATGGTCAAGACATGATGCTAAATTTTATTGTATGAGATGATCATGTTTTGTAAAAAAGTTATCGGCAACTGGCAGGAGCCATATGGTTGTTGCTTTACTGTATGCAATGCAATTGCCCTGTAATTGCTTTACTTTATCACTAAGCGGTAGCAATAGTCGTAGAAGCAATAGTTGGTGAGACGACAACTATGCTACGATGAAGATCAAGGTGTCGCATCGGTGATGATGGTGATCATGACGGTGCTTTGAAGATGGAGATCAAAGGCACAAGATGAAGATGGCCATATCATATCACTTATATTGATTGCATGTGATGTTTATCTTTTATGCATCTTATTTTGCTTTGATTGACAGTAGCATTATAAGATGACCCCTCACTAAATTTCAAGGTATAAGTGTTCTCCCTGAGTATGCACCATTGCCAAAGTTCATCGTGCCGAGACACCACGTGATGATCGGGTGTGATAAGCTCAATGTTCACATACAACGGGTGCAAGCCAGTTTTGCACACGCAGAAATACTCGGGTTAAACTTGACGAGCCTAGCATATGCAGATATGGCCTCGGAACACTGAGACAGAAAGGTCGAACATGAATCATATAGTAGATATGATCAACATAGTGATGTTCACCATTGAAAACTACTCCATCTCACGTGATGATCGGTTTTGGTTTAGTTGATTTGGATCACATGATCACTTAGATGATTAGAGGGATGCCTATCTAAGTGGGTGTTTTTAAGTAATATGATTAATTGAACTTAAATTTATCATGAACTTAGTACCTGGTAGTATTTTGCTTATCTATGTTGTTGTAGATAGATGGCTCGTGTTGTTGTTCCATTGAATTTTAATGTGTTCCTTGAGAAAGCTAAGTTGAAAGATTATGGTAGCAATTACATGGACTGGGTTCGTAACTTGAGGGTTATCCTCATTGCTGCATAGAAGAATTAGGTCCTGGAAGCACCGCTGGGTGCTAGGCCTGCTGTAGATGCAACTGACAACGTTAAGAATGTCTGGCAGAGCAAAGATGATGACTACTCGATAGTTCAGTGTGCCATGCTTTATGGCTTAGAACCGGGACTTCAACGATGTTATGAACGTCATGGACCATATGAGATGTTCCAGGAGTTGAAGTTAATATTTCAAGCAAATGCCCGGATTGAGAGATATGAAGTCTCCAATAAGTTCTATAGCTGCAAGATGGAGGAGAATAGTTCTGTCAGTGAACATATACTCAAAATGTCTGGGTATAATAATCACTTGATTCAACTGGGAGTTAATCTTCCTGATGATAGTGTCATTGACAGAATTCTTCAATCACTGCCACCAAGCTACAAGAGCTTCGTGATGAACTATAATATGCAAGGGATGAACAAGACAATTCCCGAGCACTTCGCAATGCTAAAGGCAACAGAGGTAGAAATCAAGAAGGAGCATCAAGTGTTGATGGTCAATAAGACCACTAGTTTCAAGAAAAAAGGTAAAGGGAAGAAGAAGGGGAACTTCAAGAAGAACGACGAACAAGTTGCTGCTCAAGAGAAGAAACCTAAATCTGGAACTAAGCCTGAGACTGAGTGCTTCTACTGCAAAGTGACTATTCACTGGAAGCGGAACTGCCCAAAGCATTTGGCAGATAAGAAGGATGGCAAGGTGAACAAAGGTATATGTGATATACATGTTATTGATGTATACCTTACTAGAGCTCATAGTAGCACCTGGGTATTTGATACTGGTTCTGTTGCTAATATTTGCAACTTGAAACAGGGACTATGGATTGAGCGAAGATTGGCTAAGGACGAGGTGACGATGCGCGTGGAAAATGGTTCCTAAGTCGATGTGATCGCCATCGGCACGCTACCTCTACATCTACCTTCAGGATTAGTTTTAGACCTGAATAATTGTTATTTGGTGCCAGCGTTAAGCATGAACATTATATCTGGATCTTGTTTGATGCGAGACGGTTATTCATTTAAATCCGAGAATAATGGTTGTTCTATTTATATGAGTAATATCTTTTATGGTCATGCACCCTGAAAGAGTGGTCTATTTATCTTAAATCTTGATAGTAGTGATACACATATTCATAACGTTGAAGCGAAAAGATGCAGAGTTGATAATGATAGTGCAACTTATTTGTGGCACTGCCGTTTAGGTCATATTGGTGTAAAGCGCATGAAGAAACTCCATACTAATGGACTTCTGGAATCACTTGATTATGAATCACTTGGTACTTGCGAACCATGCCTCATGGGCAAGATGACTAAAACGCTGTTCGCCGGAACAATGGAGCGAGCAACAGATTTGTTGGAAATCATACATACTGTTGTATGTGGTCCAATGAATATTGAGGCTCGTGGGGGGTATCGTTATTTTCTCACTTTCACAGATGATTAAAGCAGATATGGGTATATCTACTTAATGAAACATAAGTCTGAAACATTTGAAAAGTTCAAAGAATTTTAGAGTGAAGTTGAAAATCATCGTAACAAGAAAATAAAGTTTCTACGATCTGATCGTGGAGGAGAATATTTGAGTTACGAGTTTGGTCTACATTTGAAACAATGCAGAATAGTTTCGCAACTCACGCCACCCAGAACACCATAGCGTAATGGTGTGTCCGAACGTCGTAATCGTACTTTTACTAGATATGGTGCGATCTATGATATCTCTTACTGATTTACCGTTATAGTTTTGGGGTTATGCTTTAGAGACGACTGCATTCACATTAAATAGGGCACCATCAAGATCTGTTGAGACGACGCCTTATGAATTATGGTTTGGGAACAAACCAAAATTGTCGTTTCTTAAAGTTTGGGGCTGCCATGCTTATGTGAGAAAGCTTCAACCTGATAAACTCGAACCCAAATCAGAGAAATGCATATTCATAGGATACCCAAAGGAGACTGTTGGGTACACCTTCTATCATAGATCCGAAGGAAAAACATTTGTTGCTAAAAATGGATCCTTTCTAGAGAAGGAGTTTCTCTCGAAAGAAGTGAGTGGGAGGAAAGTAGAACTTGATGAGGTAACTGTACCTGCTCCCTTATTGGAAAGTAGTTCATCACATAAACCAGTTCCTGTGACGCCTACACCAATTAGCGAGGAAGCTAATTATATTGATCATGAAACTTCAGATCAAGTTACTACCAAACCTCGTAGGTCAACCAGAGTAAGATCCGCACCAGAGTGGTACGGTAATCCTATTCTAGAGGTCATGTTACTTGACCATGGAGAACCTACGAACTATGAGGAAGCGATGATGAGCCCAGATTCCGCAAAATGGCTTGAGGCCATGAAATCTGAGATGGGATCCATGTATGAGAACAAAGTGTGGACTATGGTTGAATTTCCCGATGATCGGCAAGCCATCGAGAATAAATGGATCTTCAAGAAGAAGACTGACGCTGATGGTAATGTTACTGTCTACAAAGCTCGACTTGTTGCGAAACATTTTAAAAAATTTCAAGGGGTTCACTACAATGAGACTTTCTCACCCGTAGCGATGCTTAAGTCTATTCGAATCATGTTAGCAATTGCCGCATTTTATGATTATGAAATTTGGCAAATGGATGTCAAAACTGCATTCCTGAATGGATTTCTGGAAGAAGAGTTGTATATGATGCAACCAGAAGGTTTTGTCGATCCGAAAGGTGCTAACAAAGTGTGCAAGCTCCAGCGATCCATTTATGGACTGGTGCAAGCCTCTCAGAGTTGGAATAAACATTTTTATAATGTGATCAAAGCATATAGTTTTATACAGACTTTTGGAGAAGCATGTATTTACAAGAAAGTGAGTGGGAGCTCTGTAGCATTTCTAATACTATATGTGGATGACATATTGTTGATTGGAAGTGATATAGAATTTCTAGATAGCATAAAAGGATACTTGAATAAGAGTTTTTCAATGAAAAACCTCGGTGAAGCTGCTTACATATTAGGCATCAAGATCTATAGAGATAGATCAAGACGCTTAATTAGACTTTCACAAAGCACATACCTTGACAAAGTTTTGAAAAAGTTCAAGATGGATCAAGCAAAGAAAGGGTTCTTGCCTGTGTTACAAGGTGTGAAGTTGAGTCAGACTCAATGCCCGACCACTGTAGAAGATAGAGATAAAATGAAAAATGTTCCCTATGCTTCAGGCATAGGCTCTATCATGTATGCTATGCTGTGTACCAGACCTGATGTGTGCCTTGCTATTAGTTTAGCAGGGAGGAAAAGTAATCCAGGAGTGGATCACTAGACAGCAGTCAAGAATATCCTAAAATACCTGAAAATGACTAAGGATATGTTTCTAGTTTATGGGGGTGACAAAGAGCTCATCGTAAATGGTTATGTCGATGCAAGCTTTGACACTGATCCAGACGATTCTGAATAACAAACCGGATACGTATTTATATTGAATGGTGGAGCTGTCAGTTGGTGCAGTTCTAAACAAAGCGTCATGGCGGGATCTACGTTTGAAGCAGAGTACATAGTTGCTTCGTAAGCAGCAAATGAAGGAGTCTGGATGAAGGAGTTCATATCCGATCTAGGTGTCATACCTAGTGCATCGGGTCCAATGAAAATCTTTTGTAACAATACTGGTGTAATTGCCTTGGCAAAAAAATCCAGATTTCACAAGAGAACCAAGCACATCAAGAGACGCTTCAATTCCATCCATGACCAAGTCCAGGTGGGAGACATAGAGATTAGCAAGATACATACGGATCCGAATGTTGCAGACATGTTGACTAAGCCTCTCTCATGAGAAAAACATGATCATCACCAAGACTCCATGGGTGTTAGAATCATTACTATGTAATCTAGATTATTGACTCTAGTGCAAGTGGGAGACTGAAGGAAATATGCCCTAGAGGCAATACTAAAGTTATTATTTATTTCCTTATTTCATGATAATTGTTTATTATTCATGCTAGAATTGTATTAACCGGAAACGTAATATATGTGTGAATTCATAGACAATAAAGTGTCACTAGTATGCCTGTACTTGACTAGCTCGTTGATAAAGATGGTTAAGGTTTCCTAACCATAGACATGAGTTGTCATCTGATAAACGGGATCACATCATTAGGAGAATGATGTGATTGACTTGACACATTATGTTAGCTTAGCACTTGATCGTTTAAGTTTACTTCATGACTTATACATGTTCCTATGACTATGAGATTATGCAACTCCCGATTACCGGAGGAACACTTTGTGTGCTACCAAACGTCACAACAAAACTGGGTGATTATAAATGTGCTCTACAGGTGTTTCCGATGGTACTTGTTGAGTTGGCATAGATCGAGATTAGGATCACTCCGATTGTCGGAGAGGTATCTCTGGGCCCTCTCGGTAATGCACATCATTATAAGCCTTGCAAGCAATGCGACTAATAAGTTAGTTGCAGGATGATGCACTATAGAACGAGTAAAGAGACTTGCCGGTAACGAGATTGAGCTAGATATTGAGATACGACGATCGAATATCGGGCAAGTAACATACCGAAGACAAAGGGAACAACGTATGTTGTTATGCGGGTTGAACGATAAAGATCTTCGTAGAATATGTAGGAGCCAATATGAGCATCCAGGTTCTGCTATTTGTTATTGACCAGAGACGTATCTCGGTCACGTCTACATAGTTCTCGAACCCGTAGGGTCCACACGCTTAACGTTCGGTGACGATCGGTATTATGAGTTTATGTGTTTTGATGTACCGAAGATAGTTCGGAGTCTCGGATATGATCACGGACATGATGAGGAGTCTCGAAATGGTCCAGAGATAAAGATCGATATATTGGATGACTATGTTTGGACTTCGGAAGTGTTCCGGGCAAGTTCGGGCATATACAGGATTACCGGGGGGTTACCGGAACCCCCCGGGGAGTATAATGGGCCATATGGGCCTTAGTGGAGAAGAGGAGGGGCGGCCAAGGCAGGGCCACGCCCCCTCCCCCTCTAGTCCGAATTGGACAAGGAGGGGGGGGGGGCGGCGCCCCCCTTTCCTTCCCCTCCTCTCCTCCTTCCCCCTTCTCCTACTCCTACTAGGAAAGGAGGAGTCCTACTCCCGGTGCGAGTAGGACTCCCCCCTTGGCGCGCCCTCCTCCTGGCCTTCCGCCTCCCCCCTAGCTCCTTTATATATGGAGGCGGGGGGCACCCCAAGACACACAAGTTGATCATTGATCTTTAGCCGTGTGTGGTGCCCCCCTCCACCATAATCCACCTCGGTCATATCATAGCGATGCTTAGGCGAAACCCTGCGTCGGCAGCTTCATCAACACCGTCATCATGCCGTCGTGCTGACGGAACTCTCCCTCGAAGATCTACTAGATCGTGAGTTCGTGGGACATCACCGAGCTAAACGTGTGCAGACCGCGGAGGTGCCGTACGTTCGGTACTAGGATTGGTCGATCATGAAGACGTACAACTATAGCAACCGCGTTGTCATAACGCTTCCGCTTACGCTCTACGAGGGTACGTGGACGACACTCTCCCCTCTCGTTGCTATGCATCAGCATGATCTTGCGTGTGTGTAGGAAATATTTTGAAATTACTACGTTCCCCAACAGTATTCATACACCTTTATACAAGTTTTCATACAGTAGCAATTTAGAGATTGCTTTTACATCATAATGAGTTATTACATCACTGTGTGAAAGAACAATGGACTAGTTTCACGTGGATGGACATCCACTTGAAACTAATCCGCGGTTCTTTCACCCAATGATATAATAAATATAATCATCATCATCATATCATTAACAACTTATCATCATAATACATCATTGTCATATAACACCTCCTCATGATCATCATTTTCATCAATGAGACATCATATAGCAAGTTGGTCACTAGTCATAATCACAACTCCTCATCATCATCATCAACTCTAACACATTGTACCACATAATAACACATTGTGCCCAGGACCAACTTCTCTCTCATAGGACCTACTACCTTCTCTTAGGTAAAATACCATAAAACAAGATAGGCCCTGACTATCCATTCTGGAGAATGGAGATTATCATGTCTCCCTATGATTGACCATACATTTTTCCAATCTTTAATTGTCATGTCTTCATCGGTTTTAGAAATCCGATATGAACATGAGTGATTCGTAGGATGATCTGGCCGTATGTTCAAAACATCAAGACTACCTTTCTACAACATCACATGAGGCACACAATCCTTCGGGATTTTCTATTGAAAAACATAGTAATAACTTCGTAGTTAGCAATGTAGTTCAGTTTTAGAAGAATTTATGCAAAAGATGCACGGATGTAGTAATTGTAAAAAATCTTACCATGACATCTCCATGGATGTTACCATAGTTCAACACGTGCACTAGTGGCACGTTTTGACCACAATGTGGAGGAGTTTGACAATACATATTGTAATTCTCAAGATCAGTAATAAATGAGATCAGATGATTTTTCTCCCGATAAGTTAATTCTGAGCCATTGGTGTAGTATGTTCTGTCTACCATCTTCCGCACATTCTTTGAAGAATGAAAATAAGCTATCAATGGAAATAAGTTGTCAACTATTTTGAAATAAACAATATAAATTACTTAATAACTATGTTTGAGAAACTCACATAGCGGTAGAATTGGAAGCGTATCAACAAGGACCCAAATGTCCATATTGTCTTTGGCGATGTCAGGATCACCAAGATCCATTGTGACAAGCATACCCTCTTGAAAATCATACATCTTGCAAAGTGCTTCCCAATTCGGGAAACCAAAATGCGTTACGCTCTCAGAATTGTATAGATTTACATCAAAATACATACCATGATGGGTCCATAGGTGAATTTTCTTGTTTCCATACTTTCATGATCTTCAAAATCCATCCTCTCCAAGACATAGCATCTTGCATGGCATAGGATAAGCTAGTCGAATTGTAAAAGATGAAAATTACATGTTGAAGTAGTAGAAGTCGTGCTTAATTATGAAAAAAACACTTGTTGTCATTGCGTACCATTTCAACATCAAAGGTCTCCTAGAGCATAATGCTAAAGCGCCGACCTTCGTCCAGGTGAGGCCTGTCACACAAACCTCGATTGTCGTTGCACCAGTCGCACTCCCCCGGGAGACTTTCATCGTCCGACGATGACATTTCCTATGTGCTTAATTCAAAGATTAAAACTTTTACAACTGAATATATGTAGTACAAAAACTAAATTAGATCATTATTATTCATCATGGGTTGACTATTGGTCTGTCGAGTCTTTACTTTAAAAATCTCAGCTCACGTGGTGTATACATTCTACCATTGGTGATGATCGCTCCTCCTTTCGTCCCCAAGTGCATTACACCAAAATGTCTAGCACACGGGAATGAAGGAGAAGCGACCCCCATGACAACAGTCAGGATTTCTCGTCCTCTCATATATGGTGGAGACTCTCCCTCACTGATTCCTCTCTGACATTTGCGACCATCAGTGATGGTCGTTACTCCTACTTCCCCTAGTGCACAACAAAGGTCTAACACAAGGAGAAGAAGGAGAAAAGACCCCCACGACAACAGTCGGGATTCTTCATCCTCTCTCATATATGGTGGATACACTCCCTCACTGATTTTTAAACCGTTGGTAATGGTCATTATTCCTCCTTCCCCTAGTGCATAATAAAGGTCTAACACAAGGAGAAGAAGGAAAAATGACCCCCCCCACGACAACAGTCGGGATTCTTCTTCTCTCATATATGATGCAGACTTTCTCCCTCACTCATTTGTTGACTGTCATGTATGACCCTCGACAGACTTAAAGTCAACCCGAAATGTCGTTTAATTATCTTTTAGAAAATCCAGGCCACTCGATATTTCCTACATATTCTAGCACAAGTCATGCCAAAATTCACGGAAAAATCCGGCATGACCTTTACTAAAAAAGGACATATCGAGCGCCTGAAATTTGCCGGAATGGAAATTAATCAACACTCCGGCAAAACATAGGCCACTCGGAGGTGTTACCTGCAAATATGGCCAGCCACTTGGGCAAGCACATACCCTATTTGAGCAACACAAGATATACATGTTTATATCTACATCATATGAGCATTCAAACTTGATGGTCATTGCATTTCAATAGTTGAAAATATGAACAAAAACATTTCAAAATATCTTATAGGACTCATATTGACACGGAGATTTGGATGGTCTCACCTTGAGGTCGGAGGGGGTCAGTGACGGGGACGACGGCGGGGATGATTGAGGGGCTCCTTATTTTCCGCAAAAGCAAATACCCTATAAGCTATGAACTAATCAAATGCATACGCCTTGCATAGTGCTCTCCAATTTGAGCATTCAAAATAGGAGTAGTTCTCCAATTTGAGCATTCAATAAGCAAAACCAAATCGTAAAATAAATTAGTATTCAAATTACCATGCATTCAATAAGCAAAACTAAATCATCTCTTGCATTCGTACATTGTTGAATATTATGACTAATACATCTCGAATAGTATCATACATATAACATCACTAATACAGCTAAAACCCCAGCGAACGATGGGTATCGGCGTGGGTGGTGGACACCCAAAGGGAAGGAACCATCCTAGGATCATAGCTCCAATGAGATCCCTGAAGAACCTGCCCTCCAAGGCAACCATGTAGTGACGGACGTGCTCGTCCTCCTCGCTGACAAGGTGACGTACCACTTCCCTGGGGTCCTCAAGCCTCCGCACCATCACTGGCCCACGCAACCGCCATCAAAGAAGGTTCGGGTCAGCGATGGGCTGGCTGTCGGTGTCAAAACCGGCGGATGTCAGGTAGGGGCTCCCGAACTATGTGTCTAAGGCTAATGGTAACAGGAGCCTGGGGACACGATGTTTACCCAGGTTCGGGCCCTCTCGATGGAGGTAATACCCTACTTCCTGCTGGATTGATCTTGATGATATGAGTATTACAAGAGTTGATCTACCATGAGATCAGAGAGGCTAAACCCTAGAAGCTAGCCTATGGTATGATTGTTGTTTTGTCCTATGGACTAAACCCTCCAGTTTATATATACACCGGAGGGGGCTAGGGTTACACAGGGTCGGTTTACAGAGAAGGAGATCTACATCCGAATCGCCAAGCTTGCCTTCCACGCCAAAGGAGAGCCCCATCCGGACATGGGACGAAGTCCTCAATCTTGTATCTTCATAGTCCAATAGTCCGGCTGTCCGGATACCCCCTTATCCAGGACTCCCTCAGTAGCCCCCGAACCAGGCTTCAATGTCGATGAGTCCAGCGTGCAGATTGTCTTCGGCATTGCAAGGCGGGTTCTCCTCCAAATCCGGCGCACCCGTCGTAGCGAACAGTGTCCGACCTCCCAGTAAGGTTGTACTCCTCGGCTTCTATGCTTCAATAATGGCCACCTCCACGTGTCGAGCGAAGACGAGGGGCCGGGGAATTTTTACATTTGCCACCCTAATCCCTTAGGCAAGCTGTCTATTTGAAGAGACGGGGATCCTCAGATCCAAATCACACCACCTTCTCCCAAGCAAGCATTCCATAGAGCGCGTCCAAAAGAGGCCATCCCATCATGACCGGTCGCCGCAGCCCTGCCCGTCGCTCCCCTAGCTCGAAACCAGGGGATTGGGAAAAGTGTTCCATCCCTCACAGCCGCCTAATAGAGCTGTAGACCCAAGGGTTCCTTCCACCCGCATACATGGTCCCCGTCCGATCCGGACTAGCCACCTATAATGGCGGGGAGCAAGCAGAGAGATTCCTTAACCCATCTCGGGGGGAGCGGGTATGCCTTGTCCCATATCTGCTAAGAGGAGTCGGGTTTCCAATCCACCCATTCCTCCGCGGGCTCCTGGAGTTCTACGGCCTCCAGTTGCATAATCTACTCCCGCCTCCATACTGCACATCGCAGGCTATGTTGCCCTCTGCGAGCTGTTCCTGGGCTGCGAAGCTCATTTCGAGCTATGGAGGAGGTTATTTTGCCTCGTCCCCCGCAACCAGGAGGGATCTATATATCAAGTGGGCGGAGCCGAAATATGGCGCATCGCCCAGACCGGATACCTACCCGGTACTCCAAAGAAGGCGTCCGAAGACTGGCCTTCGGAGTGGTTTTATGTCGATGACGTTCCCCTTCCGGACCCAGTCCGGACGGGCCTTCCTGTGTTTACCAATAGTCCACTGAAGAAACACCAAAGGTGGCACCCTTGGAGCCCCCAGGAGGAAGATAACAGAGAAGTCCTCTATCTGATGAGCAGGATAAAAACCCTGGCCAAATCAAGATTGACAATAATCGAAGTTATGTCAATATGCGTAATAAGGGGAGTGCAGCCACTTCAATATAGGGGGAAACCCATGTGGCACTTCAATGGAGAAGACGATGCCTCCCGCTGCGGTCGCAAAGGTCCGGACTCCGCCACGTATCTGGCGAGGATACTGTCCGATTTGTATAAAGGAGAAGAAGAGGAGTTCCTTCGCATTAAACTGCGGGACGGATTTTCCATGTACAACCCCCAGAGCTAGGTAGGCTGTCATCCTTTACTCGACTCTGTCTGTTCTTACCTCCTTTGTCATAATTATTTACCTCGCTATTTCAAAGAAGGAACTAAGGAAGGCTGTGAAAGAGTTCAACAGCCCCTCTCCGCAGCCAGAGGATCCCGGCTGGGCTCTCGACCCCGGACTTGAAGAAGATCCAGACATATCCATGGAATTTGTCAACGGGACTTTCTATCAGGCAAGTAGTGGCGGCTCTTTAGTGGCCATCATCACGGATTATCTCGGACTGCTTCCTGTGTCGCATGTAAGTAATGTCGGGGTCCCAACCTTCCAAAAGGATTCCTTCGTTATGCCGTACCTTATGCTCACATGCCGTATTTTTATAGAAATGGTAGTCGGGACGCCGCATAGAACCCGTTGGGGCCTCTCAGCAAGAGGCGCCTAGACAAGGTAGGCTTAAAAGGAAGGCTGTTAGAACCGAGACGCAGGCGGAGAGGTGTTCATTAAACTTGCCTCGTGGTTATTTGGTCTTTTGGTGAGACGTGACGGCTTTAATTATGTCTTGGCAGAAAACGCTGGACTATATCCGGGGACCCTACCGGCCACGCCTCCAGTAGCCGGATTCCTGAGCCGGATTCACGGGCGGAGGTTGATGCGGGGACAACGCCGAACTGTCCTCCTGCGGAGGATACGGATAGGCTTTCCGCCACAAATTCTGAAGTGGAGAGTGCCATGTATCACCGGTGCCGATGGGCCATACTTCGCGGTGGTATTTTTTCCGAAGAGGCGTTTAATGCCTTCAATTTCGGACACGCATATATCCGCGCTGCTCAAGATGGACTTGCCAGAGCAACGGACCAATATGTGAAGGATATATGGGTAAGAAAATTTAATAAGTATGTGTAGTAGTAGCCCCTGAGACTTGAAACAGTTGGCACAGTTGATTTAAGGATCATTAAACGCATAGGTTCTTGTAGAGAAGAATGCCCAGTTGTCTCAAGAGCTGGAGGAATGTAAGGCCTAAATGAAGGCCAATCTTGCCGAACTAGAGGAATCCAAAAAGGCCTCTTCTGGTAATAATTTCCTTCTACTAGTTTGTTTGTTCTGCATGCTTTATAAATCTGACGAAAGATTCGGCAGACACTCCCGGAGTAAATCCAAAGACTGTGGGAGATAATGAGTCGCACCTGCGAAGTCAGCTGAAGGAGGGAAAACGCGTGCTGCGCAGTCTATTCAGGAGAAAAATAAGCTCCAAGATGCTAATATCCGACTGAGCGTCGAGTTGAAAGATGTTTGGGCTCAGCTCACGGACTCCGTGAAGGAGAACAAGAGACTTCAACGCAGCATTTATAGTAAGTGCTTCAAATGAGCTGCAAAACAATTCGGTGAGGAGGCGAATTAATAGAGTTGTGTCTGCAGGTATGCTGACGGGCCGTCCTGGAGAGGAGATGCCCGGATCCGCAGGCGATATGCTGCAAGATCTTTCACAACTGCACGAACGAACACGGCAGGTGATGCGTGGTATTGCTCGGGCCTTGTGGCCATCCGCTTCCCTGCCAGGAGGCATGAGTGAGCTTGTGGAAATGCTCAAAGGAGCACGACAGCACTTCCAATTATGGAAGATATCAGCTTGCCGACAAGGTGCGAGGGAAGGGTGGGCCATGGTGAAGACGCGATACGCCAAGGCTGACCCGAACCATATGGGCGAAGTCGGACCGGTGGGGTCAGATGGGCAAGAAATACCCGTTAGTCTGGTATATGACCAAGTAGCGTTAGCTGCAAAGTATTCCCAATAGGATTGTAAGCTACACAACCTGTTGGATGGTATAGAAGAAGAGTATAGCTAGTCTAAATAACTATGTAATTTGAATGGACCTATGTACTCCCTAGCCGGATTGAAAACCATTTGTCATGGTGGACCTTTTCGCTTCAGCCCCTGGATCCGACAGTCCGGGGTGTATCCGAATACCTGCACAGTTATGAAAAATAGGGGTATGCATGGAAACCAGGCGTAGGGGTCATAAGTGCTGGAACAGACAAGTACCCAACTAGTTATGTTATATTACATGGATAGTAAGAAACATCTTCCAGAGAGAATAGTTCCGTTAGGGGTTCCTTTCTCTGGGTGCGCATGCATCGATGTGCATGTCCGAACTGCGAACAGAAGCGCAGGAAACAAAACATCTGGGTATTTACGTTGTAATGAATGAGAACATCTTTTGTTCACCGACCGAATATTCCCTTAAGAACACTAGCTTTCGGCTTCACCCAGTCTGAGGTACACATCCGGCTCAACCGGCAGTAGCAATCACAGAGGTGCTCCCCTTATGCCCTAGCCGAATTAACGGGAACGTAGGGGATAAACACAAGAGCCAGGCAACCCAACACGGCCAAAACTTAAGTCATATCGATGCATATAATGGTGAAGAAAAGGCACATATGGAAAGAAAAATGCACATGTGACTGGCAAGAAGCCATTAAAGTAGTTATATTTAGCTTCCGAATAAGAAGCCCCCAGGTATAGTGTGCACGCATAGTGCGGTCGGAGCGATCAAGGCATCCGTACAGTTTTAAGGCTGTATGCTAAAAGGGAAAAAGAGGGCGAGGAAGGAAGAAAGAGAACATAATTGAAGAGGCAGAGTTAAGGAGACGAACACTGAGGTCGGCACTAGGCGTAGAATCTTCGGAGTCTGGCCGCGTTCCATGGGTTCGGCTCGAGTCTGTTATCAGATGCACTGCGTAGACGGTACGTTCCTCCGGTGAGAACTTTATCGCTGATGAAGGGACCCTCCCATCTGGGTTTGAGCTTGTCCTTCTTCTTCTCGGGGAGGCATAGAATGAGTTCGCCAATGTTATAAGTTTTGGCTCGTACTTCTCTGCTTTGATACCTTCGAGCCTGTTGCTGATAGAATGCGGAATAGGCTTTAGCGACATCATGCTCCTCTTCCAAAGCATCTAAGTTGTACTACCGATCTAGCTCGTCTTCCTTCTCTTCATACATGCGCACACGAGGTGAGTCATGGATTATGTCGCAGGGCAGCACTGCTTCTGCGCCATACACCATAAAAAATGGTGTGTATCCGGTGGTACAATTCGGCGTGGTCCGCAGCCCCCAGAGTACGGAGTCGAGTTCCTCGACCCAATGTGTGTCTAATTCCTTCAAGGATCGCACTAGTCTGGGTTTAATGCCGCTCATGATAAGACCATTTGCATGTTTGACTTGACCGTTTGTTTGGGGGTGATAGACAGAGGCGTAGTCGAGCTTGATGCCCATTTTGCTGCACCAGGTTTTCACCTCATCGGCTGTAAAATTCGAGCCATTGTCTGTGATGATGCTGTGGGGGACACCGTAATGGTGTACAACCCCTGATATGAAGTCTATCGCTGGTCCGAATTTGGCCGTTTTAACTGGTTTGGCTTCTATCCATTTGGTGAACTTGTCCACCATGACCAATAAGTATTTTTTCTTATGGCTTCCCCCTTTAAGGGGTCCCACCATATCTAGCCTCCAGACCGCGAAGGGACAAGTTATGGGGATTGTTTGGAGAGCGGTAGGGGGCATATGGCTTTGATTGGCAAATAGTTGGCAACCAACACAATGTTGGACAAGGTCCTGTGCGTTTGTCCTGGCTGTCGGCCAGTAAAAACCTGTCCGAAAGGCCTTGCTTACGAGCACTCGGGCTGCCGCGTGGTGCCCGCCTAGTCCGAAATGGATTTCGGCTAAGAGCTGCCGCCCTTCCTCTTCGGAGATGCATCATTGGAGCACTCCGGTGGTGCTCTTCTTGTAGAGCTCTCATTCATGGACTTTGTAGGCCTTAGAGCGTCACACAATACAACATGCCTCATTTTGGTCCTCGGGGAGCTCTTGCCAATTTAGGTAGGCCAAGAAGGGCTCGGTCCACGGGGTGATGATAGCCATTATTTCGTGGGCCGAAGGTGTTATTTCGGTGGCGGAGCCTCCGATTATGTCAGATGGTTTAGAATCTGGGGTTGTGTTCGGAGCCGGACTAATAGTGTCGGACTCCCCCTCCCATGCCACGGACGGCTTGAACAGTCTTTCTAAGAAGATATTAGGTGGGACGACGTCGTTTAGCGCTGATGTGGGCGAGGATATCGGTCGCTTGATTATTTTCTTTGACCACATGGTGGAATTCGAGCCCCTCGAACGAGATGACATTTTGAGGATGGCATTGCGATAGGCCACCATTTTCGGGTCCTTGGCATCAAAGTCTCCATTTACCTGAGATATTGCGATGTTCGAGTCCCCGCGCACTTCGAGGTGTTGGATGCCCATGGAGACTGCCATCCGAAGACCATGCAACAGAGCCTCGTATTCGACTGCATTGTTGGAGTCTCTGTATAATATTTGGAGTACGTATTGAACCGTGTCTCCGGTGGGGGATGCCAGGACGACACCTGCTCCCAATCCGGCCAGCATTTTAGAGCCGTCGAAATGCATGATCCAATTTGAGTACGCGCCGTACTCTTTAGGGAGTGCGGCTTCTGTCCATTCGGCAACGAAGTCAGCCAGTACTTGCGACTTAATGGCCCGCCATGGTTTATATGTTATGTCGAACGGAAGGAGCTCAATATCCCATTTAGCAATTCGGCCTGTTGCGTCGCAGTTATTTATTATGTCGTTGAGTGGTACTTCGGAGGCCACCGTGATCGAACACTCTTGAAAGTAGTGTCGTAGTTTCCGGGATGCCATGAAGACCGCGTACGCTATCTTTTGATAGTGTGGGTACCGAGATTTGCATGGAGTGAGGACAGTGGACACGTAATATACCGGCTTTTTGAGCGGGAACTTGTGTCCGTCTGCTTCTCGTTCAACGACGAGCACTGCGCTCACAACTTGGTTTGTTGCGGCTATGTATAATAGCATGGGTTCGCCAATGTTTGGCACGGTCAGGACTGGTTTTGTGGCCAAGAGTCTCTTTATTTCTTCCAGTCCGGCCGTGGCCGCATCCGTCCACTCGAAGTGTTCAATGCGTCAAAGAAGGCGATACAGAGGTAGTGCCTTTTCTCCTAAGTGGGAGATGAAGCGACTTAAGGTAGCCACGCATCCAGTTAGTTTCTGGATCTGCTTGAGGTCTGTTGGGATAGCCAACTGTGACAAAGCTCGGATTTTTGCCGGATTTGCTTCAATTCCTCTATTGGAAACGATGAAGCCGAGCAATTTCCCGGAGGGTACCCCGAAGACACATTTCTCCTGGTTGAGCTTGATGTCGTATGTTCGGAGGTTGTCAAACATAAGCCTCAAGTCATCTATTAAAGTTTCAACGTGTCTTCTTTTGATGACCACGTCGTCTACATAGGCCTCTACTGTCTTGCCGATTTGTTTTTCCACGCATGTCTGAATCATGCGTTGATAGGTTGCGCCGGTGTTTTTGAGCCCGAAAGGCATAGTGTTAAAACAGAAGGGACCGTATGGTGTAATGAAGGTTGTTGCGGCCTGGTCGGACTCTGCCATCTTGATCTGATGGTATCTAGAGTATGTGTCGAGGAAGCACAATGAGTCGTGTCCTGCGGTGGCATCGATGATTTTATCGATGCAGGGGAGGGGGAAGGGGTCCTTAGGGCAAGCTTTATTGAGGTCCTTGAAATCGACACATAAGTGCCAGGATTTGTCCTTCTTTGGTACCATTACCAAGTTTGCTAGCCAACCCGGATGTTTGATGTCTCTGATGAATCAGGCCTCGAGTAGCTTGGCTAGCTCTTCTCCCATGGCTTGCCGCTTAGGCTCTGAGAAGCACCTAAGAGTCTGCTTGACTGGCTTGTATCCTTTCAGTATATTGAGGTTGTGTTCAGCCAACCTGCGCGGGATGCCCGGCATGTCTGAGGGGTTCCAGGCGAAGATATCCCAATTCTCACGCAGGAAATCTCGCAGTGCGGTGTCTATTGTGGGGTTCAACTGTGTCCCAATGGAAGCTGTCTTTGTAGGGTCCATTGGGTGGACCTGGAATTTGACTATCTCGTCCGCGGGTTTGAAGGAGGTGGATTTAGGTCGCTTGTCGAGTATCACGTCGTCTCTGTCCACTGTTGCTCACAGCATTGTCAGTTCTTCGGCCGCGAGGGCTTCTGATAATGCTTCCAGGGCAAGGGTGGTGGTTTTATTTTCGGTGCGGAGTGCGACGTCCGGATCGCTAGCTAGAGTGATGATTCCGTTGGGCCCGGGTATTTTGAGCTTCATATACCCGTAATGAGGTATAGCCTGGAAACTCGTGAATGCATCCCGCCCAAAGGGGGCGTGGTATCTGCTGCTGAACAGGGCCACTTGGAATGTAATTTCTCTGGACCTGTAATTCTCCGGCGTGCCGAATACCACATCTAGTGTGATTTTTCCCGCGCATCGCGCCTCCCGACTAGGGATGATTCCGCTGAAGGTTGTGCTGCTTTGCTCAATGCGGCTCCTGTCATTTTCCATCTTGTTAAGGGTTTCCTCGTAGATGAGGTTTAGTCCGCTTCTGCCGTCCATGAGCACTTTAGTGAGCCTGAAGCCGTCCATGATTGGACTAAGGACCAAAGCGGCTGGTGCTCAGACTGTTCGGAATTGAGGTTCGTCACTGCCATTGTAAGTTATAGCCGTGTCGTTCCATGGGTTTATTGTTGCCACGTGGCAAACTTCGGCGAGGCTACGCTAAGCTTGCTTGCGCCTATTATTTGAGGCGGAAGTCTGGAAGACTATAAATACCGTATTATTGTTTTCGGCGGGGCGTTGTTCTGTTGTATGGTTTAAGAGGAGATCCTCGCCGCTCTTTGCTACCTGCCAGAGTATCCAACATGCTCTAAGGCTATGAGTTGGTGTAGTATCCGGTGTGCTGTGAATTTTGCATGGTGCACTAATCCATTCTTCCAATACGGTTCCACGCCTTGTATCAGGCTTTGGTTTTTTGGTAATTGAATCGGGTAACTTACGAGAGCTTGCTCTTTTAGATCGGACGAAGGGTTTAGCGAGAGCCGGATTGTCCCAGAAGTTTGTTTGGGTTTTCCAGGCGCTTTCCATCACGCAATACTTCTGCACTATGGCCGCTAAGTCAGCGAAGTGTACCATGTCACGACGACTTATAGCATTGAGGATCCCTTCGTCCGTGCAATTGTTGCAGAAGAGGGAGATTGCATCTTCCTCGCGACAGTCCTTAACCCTATTTAACACAAGGAGGAATCTGGCCCAGTAATGATGTACTGTCTCTTGTGGCTTTTGTCTGATATGCAGAATATTGAATAAATCTGGGTGGGTGGGTGGTTTTGAATCCGAATCCTGACCCGATCTGAGACCCAGGGGCAAAGAAGTTCCCGAGCTTAATGGCTCGGGCTCAGGGATGCTGCCCAATTTGTTCGACCCGTCGCCCGATCCTAAGTTCGGGTTTTGGGTCATGTCCTGCCACGAGCGGGTGTCCGACTCAGAGAGCTCGGAAATCCGGACATAGTTCGTCCTCAAAATAGAGGGAGAATTCGTATGATGTTCCTCCACTACCGCGATCTCGTGGGTGACCGGCGAAGAATAGATCTCCCTTTGGTCGGGTTTAAGCCCGATCCAATCATAGTCAGTAGCGACGCCCAGGGCGGTGATGCGATCCAAGAGCTCATTAAGGGAAGATAGATCCATTGGATTCATCTGTTCGGTGAGTTCCGAACTAACGTGGAGGCTGTTTTTGATGACCTGAGAGGTCATTGTCAGCGCGACAGCCGATCGGGCGGTCATGACTAAGCCGCCCAGACGGAGAGTTTGGCCTTGGACCAGTGCTCCCTCAGAGGTGATGTTGTCCCCGACAACGAGGCGGGCCATCGAGCCTTACCGCGACGACACAGAGCAACTCTCAATGAAAGCACCAATGTGGTGTCAAAACCGGCGGATCTCGGGTAGGGGGTCCCGAACTGTGCATCTAAGGCTAATGGTAAGAGGAGGCTGGGGACACGATGTTTACCCAGGTTCGGGCCCTCTCGATGGAGGTAAGACCCTACTTCCTGCTTGATTGCTCTTGATGATATGAGTATTACAAGAGTTCATCTACCACGAGATCAGAGAGGCTAAACCCTAGAAGCTAGCCTATGGTATGATTGTTGTTTTGTCCTACGGACTAAACCCTCCAGTTTATATAGACATCGGAGGGGGCTAGGGTTACACAAAGTCGGTTTACAGAGAAGGAGATCTACATCCGAATCGCCAAGCTTGCCTTCCACGCCAAGGAGAGTCCCATCCGGACACGGGACGGAGTGTTCAATCTTGTATATTCATAGTCCAACAGTCCGGCCAAAGCATATAGTCCGGCTATCCGGATACCCCCTTATCCAGGACTCCCTCACTGGCTCCTCATCCAGCTGCGCCCTCGGAAGGTAGCACCTCCCAGTACCAGCCCGACGGAGCCTAGTCCCAGACATGGCCCGTTTGATCAAGTAGGCCTCCTCTGCCAAGTCGACGACGAGGATGCGTGATAGGCATCGTCGACGTCGATGCAGGAATAATTGCGTTAAATAAAAAAATAACAACAAATGCGACATGTTCAAAATATGACATGTCCACTTCAAAACAAATCAACCTAGAATTTTGTTAAATATACCTAAAAAAACTAGTTCTATTAGTTTTCTTACTAAAAATGAACTAGTGCTATAGTAAAATTTTAATTAGATCATCAAATCTCATATACCTAAATTTTCTTACTAAAAATAAACTAGTTCTATTAATTCAACTAGTTCAAGTAAGCACTTACTATAAATAAAAATATACTAATTCTTTCTAAAAATTAACTAATTCAACTAGTTCTATTAATTTTCTTACTAAAAATAGTAAAAAATGACATTATACAAGAACAATATAAAATAGTTTAGGATCTAGGAGAGAAGGAGGGAGGAGGGGCGGCCGGAGGAGGTGGGAGGAGGGGGCGACCGGTGGAGGAGG
>NC_041381.1:175394067-175401428 GCF_002162155.2 Triticum dicoccoides
AGACGGAGGAGGAGGGCGGAGGGGGCGGCCGGTGGAGGAGGGAGGAGTGAGCTGCCGGTGGAGGAGGGAGGAGGGGGCGGCCAGAGGATGAGGGAGGAGGGAAGGAGGGAGGAGGAGGGAGGACGGACTACCTCAGTGGAGGAGGAACATCGGCGGCGGGCGACGACGATCGTCGAGGAACGGTGGTGGCGGACGATGGGGGCACGGGGGAGAGAGTGAGTGAGAGGGAGAGTGAGGGGGGTCGTCGGTCGCGAGGGGACGATAAGGTAGGTTTAGTAGCAGCGCGTGTTGAAGAAAAGCGCTACTATTACGGTGCATAGCAGTAGCGCGGTATCAAGATACGCGCTGCTATTAAGTGGGGCTAGCCATATTCGCCCAGTTCAAACTTAGCAGCAACGCGTTTCGCTAAAATGCGCTGCTGCTAAAAGGATAGCAGTAGCGCATCCTATTGACACACGCTACTACTAAGTAGCAGCATCGCGTCATTTTACCCAGCGCTACTGCTAAGATTATGTGTATAAGGTTTTCCCTAGTAGTGATAAACCATACATTTTGACATGCTTGCAGCCTACCAAGGTGGACGAGGAATGGAAACCGGAGTATGTATTCACACTCATATTCGGTAAAACCAACCAAATTAAGCAGCATCAACTTCCTGAAGAATTCAAACATTTCAAACCAGAGACTATAAACCTTTTTTCGCCCATGAAAGGTAATATAGGTATCCTTTTTACTATCATTCAACATGACAAGAGCTTCAAATATTTCTTTTAGAAACAACAGCCATAAATTTTTATTTGTTTTTGACAGAGCGAGTGACAAACAAGAAGCATCAATTAGGGAGCAGCAACAAGTACCCAAGACATCGAGATCCGTTTCATTAGGTTGATAAGGCGATCGAGCTCTACCAGATAGTCATGAGTGACACATGGCAGAACAAACTCAGAAGGTGCCTTGGTTAGTCTTGCACCTAAAATTAGTTAAAGTTTGGCGGCAATTACATAAATAAGAGTGGAAACTAAAAAGAACCTCAAATTCCTGTTTATGAGCTTGTTAGTTAATGACTTTTCTCAACAAAAAATTCTTCTATTGTCCTGCATGTAAGCAGAAAACAAGTATACTTGCGGCAACATTCAGACAGAGACAACATATCTCTTACTGGATCAAACCTGAAGAAGTATTTGGGCCTGCAAAGAAGAACAAATGCCAAGGTATGGAAAAGAAGGTTCTCAATGATTTAGCATAAATATGGGAAAGCACGCAAACTTCACACAAAAGACTATTATTAGGCCCAAGCTTTGCAGAGGTAAATTTCAAAAAACCACAATGATCATCTAAACTCGTCTTTTTGCAACAACTGTTTAATCTATTGGTACCAATCTATTTTTTCTAACTCGTTTTTATCATATTTATTTATTTACTGCAGCACATACTCGCTTTAAATGATACAACAAAATCTCTCACATAGTTCAAAGATAATTTCAAACAAGAGACGGATAACTTGGTCCCCTTGTTCCTTAAGCACTGTCAATCAAAGAAGCTCCCAACATCAAAAATGGTAATAGTGTTTTCCATACAGCAAATTAAAAATAAACATTTCAAACAGAATACTTTATTCTAAACTCTCCTCTAACAATAAAACCTTTGTACCGTAGGTATTCATGCCATTCGAAAGGAAAGACTGGTACATACTATTCGTGCCCGACTGATATACAAGGAAACTTCAAATTATCGAACCTGAAGAAACCTCTCTTGAAGAATTAAAGAGGCAACAATACCTTAAAAAAGCACGTGATCGACATGTGCTTGATGTCTGAGTACTTCATGCAACTGCTGAGATGGAAAGTAACGAAGAGAGAAAAAAAGGATCATAAAAAATACCACAACCATAAAGACAAACTTGTAAGAATTGTAACGAACATCATCTTTCAGTTTTTTCAAATTACACTACATGTCTCTCTAAAACAAAAAAATGCAATTCCCAGGTTCCCAGGTTTAGGGAAGTCTTCAAGAATTAATTGATGAAGAATTCGAAAAGGAAAAGAGTAAATGGGACGTTCATTTTGTACAAGGCGTTCCAAAAGTAAACAAAGGTGAAACTCCATTGGGTGTTCTAAGGTTCATGTATCTCTTTGATGGCAACGACTTCGTCCAAGACATAGATAATTTCGATGTAAGTTTTCACTGAAAACTCGCACAACATCTACCAGATATCATACAACTGCATGAACTAATTATGATGTGTTTTTCCCTTCTTTTGCTGAACTTATTATAGGATGACAAGGAAATATGGAAATAAGAAGAACTGTATAGGTTGTTACTTACCCAACAGAATGAAATCAAACCCAAGGATATGGGTGATGAGATTAGAAAGATGTTCGACAATAGCGCAGTCTAAAAGTTGTTGATAAGCGAATGATCCTAGCTCCATCGAAAATTCAGAAAGCTGATTAACCGCACCTCATACTGTGATAATGAAGTAACAAACGTTTTTATTCATGTAGTTCCTTGTTGCTTTTCTAACCGAGTATTGGAACACAAGCCGGTGCCCCTAGACACTTCAAAACTATCCATCGAGAGGGTTGATAACCATGCCCCGTGAAGACCCAAGTCTGTCCCTAGACATGCGTGCCTCACGTCCACGCACCATGACTCTACATACTTCTCACGCATGATCGCCCATGACTTTGATGTTATGCAGACATTCCCCCTCTATGACTTTGATGTTACAAATACATTCCCTCTCTATGCAACCGTGTGCTGCCGAATGCCACCAACCCACAACGTTGTGTGCATCTAGCCTGAGTGCAGGCGTGACTCTCTAAATGAGTGTTTGAATTAGTGCTTATGGTACCACACACCCGTGCCTCTAGAGACTTCACACGTGTGCATCCACAATGGTGCCTCCCTACCTCAGTATTCGCAAGCATGCCTCTCCTAACACACCACCATGCATCTAGAGGGTTGAGACCGGTGCCTCGTGAAGCCCCATGCCCCTACTGTGAATCTTACGCGCTCGTGATACTAGATATGCATGACTCTAGAAACTTCACAACCGTGCTTCCAGACGGTTGATACATGTTTGCCTTGAGAAACCCCACATTCGTGCTTCTGGTGGCTTCATTTTTGTGCCTTTTGTGCCTGCACCCGTGTGCCTAACATGACAGGCACTGTGACTCTTATGTGGTACTATTTACTTTGCGAGGCACGGAATGGCCAATTCGAGAGACGCTATTTACTTTAAGTCTCTACAACCACGGTTCTGTATCAAGTAGCGTCATGTCTTGTGCACTCCCGATGGCGAGGACATTCGTGGTTGTCGGTGTTTCAGTGTTGAGGGTCACACGCACGGGCGTGAAGCCCTCGAAGGCATGGTGCGGTATTATATAGAGTCACACTCGCATTTGTTTCTATACCAAAGGATTCTGTCGGCTCGATCATACGGAGAGGCACGGGCATTAAGCCCACAGAGGTATTTTTTTGGTGTTACACAGAGTCACGCTCGGGTGTTTATTGCAAAAACAAAACAGAATGGCTTCAGTTGTTAATACTAACTGTATACTCTGTAAAGGCAGTTTGAGAGACATTCTTTTTAAAAGCACGGGCCATGATTCCAGGGTTCAAGAGTCTTTATAGCCACGGTTCTAAGCCAAGTATCGTAATGGCTTGTGTACTCATGAAGGCGTGTACGTTCGTGGATTTTCTGTGTTGAAGTGTCTCGGGTCACAGGCACGGGCTTGGATCCCATAAAGTCATGGTGTGGTTTTATATAGAGTTACGTTCGCTTGTATTTGTGTTCCAAATGATTCCATTGACTCATTCAGAAGTAGAGGCACGGACGTGAATCCGATGGAGGCATGGTTTTCTCTTACGCAGAGTCACGTTCGTACGTTTATTATGGAAACAAAGCAGAATGAGTTGCACCATGCTTCTTTTTTGATGTTGCATATATTGTTCGATAAAGGCATGGACGATCGTCGCTTGCGTTTATTATTCGCACGCGTCGAGAAACGCTGTTTTAGAAGCACGGGTGTGAAGTGTGCACAACCATAGTTCTGTACCATGTAGAGTCATGACTTTTGCACTCATGATGTCATGGATGTTCGTGGCTGTCTGTGTTTCAGTGTTACGGGTCACAAACATGTGTGTGAAGCGGTCAAACACTAGTACGCGTCGGTGCTATACAAACGGTTTTTAACCCCTTTCCGTGATGACATTTGGAACCATCGCCAAGTGAGTGTGGGTGATAGGGGGGTCCTTCCCACACGACCCAGAAACCATCGGGGATAGGCCCTCCTGGCACACAAGTTGGCTCGTGTGCGATCAGGCGAGGCATCGAAACCCAATTGTTTCCGTTCGTATGTACATCCCACACGATGAATCCCAGAAAAGTATTTCCGTTCGTATGTATATCACACACAGTCAATCCAAGGAGAACATTTCCATTCTCATGTACATCCCACACAGTGAATCCAGGGAAAACATTTCCGTTCGTATGTACTTCCCACACAATCAATCCAGGGAAAATGTTTCTGTTCGTCTGTACATCCCACATAGTCAATCCAGGGAAAACATTTCCGTTCTTATGTACATCCCACACAGGTTTATGTATAGGCTCGTGTGTGATACGTGTAACTATCACACATGCTCTGTCTTGGTTAACCGTTTGCTTTTATCAACTACATCACACACGATTTGATGAAGAAAACTGTGTGGCATTGGGCTATCCATCACAAGCGCTTTTACTTCTAGAACCGTTTGCGAAGTTCCATGACCCATTTTGCAGGTTTATTAGTTTATAATTAATAATTCCAGTATTATGCAACTTCACATTTCATATCGAGCAGCTTTTGGCCAATTTCATATCATGCACATAGATATATTTTAACATCATAGTACGATAGCTACCTGAAAATAGCACAATACGTCATATAGATAGTTCAACTTCATAAGAACAATATTAGAACAATATATTCATTTCCCTAATTGAGATCATCCAGACTCGCCTTATCCACCTCTGCTTTCAGTTCAGTATGAACCTGTTTTGCACTGACCAACTGGGAAAGTGCCTCCTCCTTCGCCAACACCATCTTAGCAAAGTTTGATTTAAAAAATCTGAGCTCATTCTCCACCTTCCTCTTTTTAACCCGCATCTTCAAATATTCTTTAGCATTGACAACACTTTCTCCAAGCCTACCTCTGTTCTCTTCCTAATACAGCTCCAGAGCTTTGCTAGGCACATCTTCAAAGACTGTGGCCACTCTTGATCAACCCACTCCAAGTAAGAACACTGCCGTTCATCCTATAGTATTTAAAACTAGTTCAGTAAAAATTGTAGGGAAAATGGGTTTATAGAAACATAGAAAATGATCAATACTTATTTTGAAAAACTGAAGAAACAGGTTAATTATGACATATCTTCTCAAAAAGAACAATGTGCAAATGAATTAATTGCTACTGACACAACAATCAAATTCTGAAACATAAGAAGCTATAATTAACTACAACAACACTACAAGTTCTTACTCATGTACTATAAAATAAAAAATTGAACATTTTAAGAGGAAGGTAAATATAACTACAACAGCAAAGCAACAGGGTTTGGATGACAACATATTGATACTAACAGGTGTGTACATGCACAAATTTAGTAAGATATAACTAATAGCACAAAGGCTTCCACTTTGTATGCCAAAACCGGTGTAAAGACAACTGTTGCTACATCTCGCGCCGGTGCCCTGCACTAGCGAGCCGATGCAGCGGAAAAAAATCAGGGACCCGAACTCTGGAGCACCTAGTTGCTCTGACGCCCAGTTCCTTTGTGCCATAAAGATTTAGTATTTTACTGCTTGGCTGCTCGGATGTGTGGACAAGCTGTCTCCACAAATTGCTGAAGCGGTGCCAATAATTTTCTAATGGCACCTCTGATGAGATGGCAACATTTTTAGATACTAGGTACAAACTTTGACACTGTCTTAGGATGTGTTTGGTTGAAGGTGTGGTATGAATGGGTTGCGACCATGACAGTGTCTGAATCACATCTAACAAATGATTTGTAACAATGAAAGAGGGTCTAACCTTCTCTGCACATGCCAGAAACTTCCTCCCACTGTCCCAAATGCAACTAGCTTCACGCATGGAGATTGATGGTGACAACGAGTAGACAAATCTTCAGCCACCACGCTCCATTCATTGCAACTGATAGTCTTAAGGAACTAAAAGAGGAGGAAATGACTCACATCGACCGCCAGGGAAAAATCCTTCAGTCCAAGTCATAGCCTGAGAGAGAGAAGAGAGGCCTACCCGGGTGGTGAAGGAGTCGTCATCGGAGGAGGAACCGCTGGAGAGGTATTTGAAGAAGACCATGGCGACCCCGTCCGTAGGATGCGAGATGGCGAGAGTGAGGAAGCGGCTATAGCTTAGGAAGGAAGGAAGGGGAAACAGGGGAAATGTGACTTGTGGTCAGGGAGAAAAGGGGTGGGGAGGGGGGAGGGTAGATATTTCGGCGGTAGACCATAAAATTTGAAATGTGGAGGGAAACTTTGCGCGTGGTGCCGCCGTACACCATTCACTTTGAAAGATAGTGTGCATCACAAACGATTCTTATGCTTAACGCGCATGGGATGAGTTTGATAATTGAAATTTTGGTGGAATTTTCCCCGCGTACGTCATTGCATAATTTAACATCGCATGCTAATTTGGGCACACAAAAGAGCGTACAGCACACAGACCAGACTTACTGAATTGAGCTATTTTAGTAATTAAACAGAGACAGTTCACCTAAACATTGCTCTAACAAAAGACCAGCATTAAAAACAAAGCCTAAGTACGAATAATTTTAACAAATCCGCCGCCGCGCCGGCCTATGCATCACCGGTGTGAAATGAGACATAGTTGACTTGTCCTGGCGACATTCCACCGTTGGTGGACTCCGTGTCCCCCCTGCTGAAGTTGACCGTGTCCTCGTCCTCGGCGCCGCCCTCAGGGTTGTAGTACTCCCAGTAGTGGCTGCACTAGAGCTCGGTTGGTACTCCACCGCTGATTCTTTGACAGACAAACTCTTCTCTACCTCGACCTAGGCCACGCGCAACTCCTCCTCCCCCCCCGCTCGACGACCTCATGAGGAAGAAGGTGCTCCATGGCCACCGCCGCCTTTTCAGACGTGGGTTGCATGCTGGATTCCTAGGTGGCCCGGAATATCTTGGCGTGGATGGCCTTGACCCAGGCCAGGGCGACATCGGCGGCACAGACGGCAGCTCAAGCACTCGCGGCGTTTGTAGATGCCCTGTAGGCTACAGTAGATGCCCTCTCGATGGAAGTGACCACGCTCAATGCGGATGCAGCAGCACTCTCGGCGTAGG
>NC_041381.1:175401798-175411832 GCF_002162155.2 Triticum dicoccoides
GGGGGGCGCATCATATGGGCCTTCAAGAAGCATTTCCACAGCGTCATCTTTCCAAGACGGGGGTATGGGAATGGGGATCCGGATTTGTGGATTCGATGGTTGCCGACACTAGAGCATACGACCTGGCGAAGCTTAAGGAGGAAGACTTAAATAGACCCAGAGTTTTTCATCGCAAACGATTCCTACAAAACAACTGTGTGTGATGTTGTACATATTTTTTATTAGCTGTGAAAGACGAATTTTGAGTAAAGTGGCAACGGTTAGTGTTTTAATGTACAAGAAAATTTGTAGTACTAACACAACTGTCATGTATAATTTTGGAAAATTTCAGGGGTCATTTGACCTTTTAAGACATTTAAGTGATTTTCTAGCCATTTAATGACCGTAATTGAAATTTGAACTACATGTACATGCAACAGCTAACCAAAACGGTTTGAAAAGTCATATTTTGTGTACTTGTGTGTGATTTAATTCCACGTGTACTGAATTGGAAGGAGTTTTCAAACATATTGGTCTAACGGATATGACACAATTAAGCATGGAGTGCCATGGCATTTAAATTCCAAAAAATTAAAAACATGAAACCTTGCTTGATGTAATGTCATACCACCAAGATGACATGGTACAAAAATTGCCCTGTTTGACGAAAGTTTGGACACACATCCCTCACAAACCGGAGCAACTCACTAGAAGGCTCGTGGTTCCGAGATGGGAACAATGCATGTTTGATGACGAACGACAGATAGCTTCCTCATATGGCCTTCAAAAATTTTCTACATGTAATGTGCACTGATACAAACTGTCATGTGAAAATTTAGAAAATTTCAGGGGTCATTTGACCTTTTGAAGACATTTAAGTGATTTCCTAGCCATTTAATGACCGTAATTCGTTTTTGAACTATATGTACATGCAACGGCTAACCATAACGGTTTGAAAAATCATATTTGTGTACTTGTGTGTGAGTTAATTCCATGTGCAGTAAATTAGAAGGAATTTTCAAACATATTTGGTCTCACAGCATGGACACATGCATGGAGTGCCATGACATTTTAATTCCAAAAAATAAAAAAATGATCAGGAAAACATGAAACCTTGCTTGATGTAATGTCATGCCACCAAGATGATGTGGTGCAAAAATTGGCCTGTTTGACGAAAGTTTGGACACACACCCCTCAAAAATCAGAGCAACTCACTAGAAGGCTCGTGGTTCCGATAGGGAACAATGCATGTTTGATGACGAACGTCAGATAGCTTCCTCTTACTGCCTTCAAAAATTTTCTACGTGTAATGTGAACTGATACAAACTGTCATGTGAAAATTTGGAAACATTCAGGGGTCATTTGACCTTTGGGATACAATTAAGTGATTTCCTAGCCATTTAATGACTATAATTGAAATTTAAACTAGATGTACATGCAATGGCTAACCATAACGGTTTAAACAAAATTATATTTGTGTAATTGCGTGCGAGTTAATTCCATGTGCAGTAAATTAGAAGTAATTTTCAGACATATTGGTCTCACGGCATTGACACATGTACATGCATGGAGTGCCATGGCATTTTAATTCCAAAAAATTAAAAAATGATCAGAAAAACATGAAACCTTGCTTGATGTAATGTCATGCCACCAAGATGATGTGGTAAAAAAATTGGCCCGTTTGACAAAAGTTTGGACACACACCCCTCACAAACCGGAGAAACTCACTAGAAGGCTCGTGGTTCCAAGAGGGAACAATGCATGTTGATGACGAACGTTAGATAGTTTCCTCTTACGGCCTTCAAAAATTTTCTACGTGTAATGTACACTGATACAACTGTCATGTGAAAATTTGGAAAATTTCACGGGTCATTTGACCTTTTAAAGACATTTAAGTGATTTTCTAGACCGTAATTAAAATTTGAACTACATCTACATGCAATGGCTAACCATAATGGTTTCAAAAAATCATATTTGTGTACTTGTGTGCGAGTTAAAAAATCATCGGACGATGTAAATATCTGGTGTTCAAAAAACAAAATTTAAAATCGGGCAAGACAACCGACCCCACACGATTGGCACTCTATTTCGTGCCTTGAGGTTTGGAAGGTGAGTGGCAGGCTTTATTAATCAGATACAATTCTGCATTGGGAACCGTCAGCTATTATGTTCACACACGGATTTTGCTGGGGAATCGTGTGTAATTCACACTACAGTACTCGTTAATTCCGGTGACTAGCGTGTGTACTGTTCCTGTCGATTTAGATTCAGGCTGCCAATAAATACTACCTTGCTCATGTTGTCCCTCCCGCATTCTCATCTAGATCCTCCCCTTGCTCTCTCTCTCTCTCTCTCTCTCACACACACACACACACACACACACACACACACACACACACACACATCTCAGCCATGGCGCCGCCGGTCTGCCCACGCACCAACGAGGAGTCGCCATCCCGAGGACGCTCACTCGAAGAGCAGCGACGAGGACACCTATGCGCCGCCAGATGAGGTTGCGCCAGACCCCCCAACTTTGGATTGGTTTTGGGGCCAGTACGATCTTTGTCTTTGGAAGTCGCTGCCGCCGGCTAAAGAAAGCCAGGCATGTGGCTTTCAAGAAGGAGATGGCGGAGGAGGATGCCAGGTACTAGGCGGCCTGTGAAGCCCGTGATGCCGACTGGAAAAAAGAGGCGGTGGAGCTTTGGGGGCGGTTGCATCATCATCCAGAGGAGGTGTACGAAGATGGGTACTTCGCGAGGAAGGCCAGAGGCGTTGGGTGCCTCGTCGCTGCATGGAGCTGGGCCGATAAGCTCCATCATGCCACTGTCGGATTTCGGGTTCCGGCAGACCCTTAAGGTTTGAACTCTAGGGTGCGCGCAGAGATCACACCTCCTACCTACTCATGTCTCGTCGCCTCGTAAAGGATCTGAACTACACGAAGAACAACACAAGGGACACGAGGTTTATACTAGTTCGGGCCACCATTGTGGTGCAATACCCCACTCTAGTTTGTGGTGTGGTGGATTGCCTCAGGGGCTGATGATGAACAATACAATGGAAGAACGGCCTCGCGAGGGGAGGAGCTCTTGTGTTGGTGGTTCTAGCTAAGGTTCGACTGGTCGATCCCCTTGCCTTGAGAGTGGCTAGTACTATTTATAGAGCGAGGCCCTGGTCCTATTCCCAAATATTGAGCGGGAAGGGCGCCAACAATTGGCCATTTTGAAGGGGAACATCTAGTACACTTATCCTGACTAAAGTTGGTCCTCGCCTGCCAAAGACTCTGACGATGACGCCGGCTTGGGCTCCACGATGACCTCCATCCTGCCGTTCTGCTGGTCTTGGTCTTGTTGCACCAAAATGGTTGCCTGTGCTTGATACCCTTGCCTGCGCTTGCCCCCTTTGCACCAAAGAGGAAACAAGGACTCTGCGCAGGCCGGCGCCCGCCTGGCGCCCGCCTGGCTTCGGTCGTCATGAATTGCGTCACAGGCACCTCGTGAGGTACCCCGCCTTCATCTCTCCGCCTCCTCGTGAGCCAGCCTGACGAGGCTGTGCCTGAGGAAGCTTCCTGTCATCTGCCCCGCGAGGCTTGGCCCCTCGCAAGGATCTTGAGCTTGTGTTGACGAAGATGGGCCGTACTGGGCCACTCCTTGAGCCATGCCGCAGGCCGCAGGCAGGCAAGTCTGGGTACCCCCGTTCCCAGAACGCCGAGAGTAGCCCTCGGGCCCAAGGCGCTCCCGGACTTGGCTTAGCAGAGAACATAAGGGGCAAGTGCGAAGCGCCGTGGGCCCCAACAGCCTGCGGCCTTGGGCGCCGCGTGGCAGTTGATTGGACGTGGGTGTCCCTGTTTCCCCATGCCCCCTTATTTTGGACCCGGCTAGGTAGACCCGCGGTTGCACACAGTCATCCCTCTTTTCGTCGTTCGCGCGTCTCCTGCTCTTCCTCCCCTTGAGCTCCAACCTCTGCTTCCAATCCAATCTCGAACTCTCCCCCTTCCTATCGCCATGGCACCAACGAAGAAAGAGAAGGGGAAGAAGCCTGCGCCTTCGCCCCGCTCGCCGCTATCGGCGGCTCCTGCCATCGACCAGTTGATCATACTCAATCTAGAAGCCCTGGACAAGGTCAGCTCTACCCTTGCCACCATCTTCAACAAGTGTGGGAGGATGACGGTCTGGCCCGCATCTCACTTCTCTATTGACAGAGTAGTCACCGAGGTCCGGTTCTTCGCTGATGCCCTGTGGGCGGGACTGGTTCCCCCCTTTTCAGATTTCTTCAGTGCCGTACTTTCCCATTACTAGATCCACATGATGCACTTGGGTCCCGAATCCATTGCTCTCCTTGCCGTTTTCGCCTTTGTTTGCGAGGCGATGGTGGGCATTCCTCCTTTAGTTGCGTTGCTGTGCCATTTCTTCTCTTTGCGCCTCAGCGACCTCACTCAATGCTCGGGGTGCGTGAGCTTCCTCACCGCACCAGAGTCGGCTGCCTCGGGGATTGATTTCAGCCTTCCACCGCCTGCGGCTGGCTTCCGAGAGCGGTGGCTGTACGCGGATGTCAGAGTGTATAGCCCCCTGCTCTCGGAGCCAACCTTGCCCGCTGTTCCCAACTCGGGCTGGGGCCATGAGATGCTCACGAGCCCCCGGCTCGCCTTCGTCTGGTGTCGCCTTAGGAACTTGAGGGCGCTCGATGTGACGGTGCCCAAGGTGGTGAAGGAGTTCCTTCAGAGCCGCATTGCCCCTCTCCAGCGTCATTCCCGTCGGATGTGGGCCTTTGGGGGGCGTGAAGACCGTATGAGGCTCCAGAAGGAAGATCTAGCACCCGAAGTGCTGAGGAAGGTTCTCATGATTCTGACCGGGGATCCTTCCCAAGGCAGCCTTCGGCATGGGGGTGCCCTGCTGTACCTTTGCTCAGGAAGGGCTGACTTTGTGAAGCAGATGCCCAGCTTCGATGAATGGGGGCTGCGCCGAGTAGGACTCATGGGACCTCGTGAGAACCCAGTTGCGGTGGTCGCGATCCCGGCTGCCCGCGGCAGTCCTTCCTCAAGTGGCGGAGGGAGGCGAGGGCCGTCGGGGCTGAGGGGGCTGCTATCGAGATAATGACGCCGCACAGAACTCCTGAGGTGGCACCTCCTGAAGCCTGCCATGCGGCAGCCGCAGGCGTCGAGCTGTGGCATGCGGCTCCTATGGCAGAGGCTCTCGAGGCCCTGGCTACCCTCCATGAGGCGGCGCCCGGCGGTGTGCCCTAGGGCAATGCCTCCGACGCTGGTCACCTTGACGCTTCTTCCTTGCCGCAGGCTGACCCTTGCACCGAGCTCCTACGCCGCTTCCGCATGGACTTCGAGGCCGAGGCCTTGGGCGGTGATGATTACCCCTGCCGCCTATTGAAGCGCAAGAAGTACTTCCCCATTGACGAGTAAGCCTCCTCCTTTCTTAGTCCCTTACTTTCCTATTGCTTCAGCTGACCATTGCCCTGCAGGGCCTTTCCTGCTGAGTTCATGGAGACGGCTGAGGAGCCATCCCCCCAGGCTCCGCCCTCTCCACCGACTCCAAGCGTCCCGAGCTCGAGTACCGCCCTTGCTGTGAGGTCGGTCGGAGGGGTGAGCCATCCTGCGAAGCATCCTGATTCTGTGCGCCTCGTGCCCCTCCTCCGCGAGCTCTCCCGGGGCACAGCCAGCCTGCCCCGAGCTCCTCCTTTGGTCGTGGGCGGCGACTGGCTGAGGTCGATCTCGCATTTTTCCTTGGGGAACGAACCGGCCCTGGGCCAGGCTTCTGGCGGGGCACGCCCAGCCATCACGAGGGCGCCAGCCCCCAGCCCCCTGCCCAGAGGGGGCGTGCCGGTTCACGGTCCTCCGCACGTGCCAGGGGTGGAGGACGACGCGGAAGACGTACTCGAGCGCACTCGGGAGCGCCGCGCCCTTCGCCAAGAGTTTCTCCAGAGGGCGGCTGATGCAGTGAGCCAGCTCGGCGCGGAGCTTGCCGGCGAGGACGCGCGTCTTGAGGCCGAAGGCCTGCGCCTTGCTGAGGAGAGGCGCAAGCTGAAGGTAGTCGTCGCCCTTGCGCGTCATCAGCGTGACCTTGACAATGCGAAGGCTGAAGCGTCGTTGGCGGCTTCGCGGGAGGCCTGCTCCCAAGCCGTCGAGGAGGCACGGGAGGCAGACCGATGGTGCCAGGCTGCAGAGGAATGTGCGCGGAAGCTCCAGGCCTAGAGCAACTCCTTGGAGCAGCAGGTGGAGCTGCGTCAGGCGGCTCTTCTGTCACTGAAGGGGGCTTCTGTCGACCAGGCGGAGCTCCAGAGACGTGAGGAGGCGCTGGCGCTGGAGGCCGCCGAGCGCACCCTTGATCTCGAGCGGTTGGAGACGAGGGAGCGCCTGGTGGCACTGGTGGAGGATGATGTCACCATGCGGGAAGCCCGAGTCCAAGAGGAGGTTGACCACCGCGTGGCGGAGGCTCGCTCGAATCTTGAGCGCGAGTACGGGGAAAGGATGGAGCTGATTAGGGTCGAAGCGGAGGGTAGGACCGCCGCCATTAAGGCCAAGCTAGATGAAGTGGCGCAGCGTGCGGACGCTTCCGGGGCCGCCCTTGGCGCTGCGCAGGTGGAGCTGGCTTTCTCCCGCGCCGAGGTGCTCCTTCTTCATCAGAGGGTTGATGAAGCTAAGGTTGTTGCGCGGCGGAACGAGGACGAGATACGTCAGCGGCAGACCCTGGAGCACATGCATGGCCCCATGCTTCACGAGCTCCGGGAAAGGGCTAACGTGGCCTTGGGCAACATCTGTGAGGCGGCCGTGGAGGAGCCTCATGTGGTTAACTATGCCGGCAACCTTCGGTTCTTCACTGATGTGGTGACGCAGCTTGAGACTCGGTCGGGCAGGGCCGACAGGTTGGTGGAGGAGAGGAGTCGAGCCCTGCTTGGACATGCTTTTTCTCGCGTCTTCAGTCATCTTCAGAACATGGACCCCCACTTCGACTTCAACGCCTCCATAGCACCAGTTGTAACGCCCACGATGCGGCTATATCTCCCACGTGATGAAGCATGAATTAGAGGCATAACCGCATGGTGGTTTTGTCGCAAGAAGGGTCATCTTCACACAATCCCATGTAATGAACAAGAATGGGATAAAGAGAGTTGGCTTACAATCGTCACTTCACACAATACATAAATAAGTTCATACATCATCCAAAATACACTCATAGACCGACTATAGTCAAATCCAAATGAAAAGAAGACAACCCCAAATGCTAGATCCCCGATCGTCCTGACTGGGCTCCACTACTGATCATCTGGAAACGAAAGGTAGTAACGACCAAGGTCCTCATCAAACTCCCACTTGAGCTCGGTTGCGCCACTTGCGCTGGTATCCTCGGCACCTGCATCTGTTTTGGTAGAATCTGTGAGTCACGAGGACTCAGCAATCTCACACTCGCGAGATCAAGACTATTTAAGCTCAACATAGGAAAAGGGTAATATGGTGGAGCTACAGCAAGCACTAAGCATATATGGTGGCTAACATACGCAAGTGAGAGCGAGAAGAGAAGCAACACATCGGTCGAGAAGCTAGAAGTGATCAAGAAGTGATCCTGAAACTACTTACATTCATACATAACGCAAACCGTGTTCAATTCCCGTACTCCGCCGAGAAGAGACCATCACGGCTACACACACGGTTGATGCATTTGAATGAAGTCAAGTGTCAAGTTCTCTACAACCGGACATTAACAAATTCCCATCTGCCGCATAACCGCGGGCATGGCTTTCGAAAGATAATACTCTGCAGGGGTGTCCCAACTTAGCCCATCACAAGCTCTCATGGTCAACGAAGGATATACCTTCTCCCGGGAAGACCCGACCAGTCTCGGAATCCCGGTTTACAAGACATTTTGACAATGGTAAAACAAGACCAACAAGACCACCCGCTGTGCCGACAAATCCTGATAGGAGCTGCACATATCTCGTTCTCAAGGCACACCGGATAAGCTAAGCGTACAAGTACCAACATAACCCAAGTTGCCAAGGGACGGTCCCGCACGGTGCTCTAGTTTGGACCAACACTCGGAGGAGCACTGGCCCGGGGTGGGGGGGTAAATAAAGATGACCCTCGGGCTCGCGAAAACCCAAGGGAAAAAGGCTTAGGTGGCAATTGGTAAAACCAAGGTTGGGCCTTGCTGGAGGATTTTTATTCAAAGCGAACTGTCAAGGGGGTCCCATAAATCACCCAACCGCGTAAGGAACACAAAATCAAGGAACATAACACCGGTATGACAGAAACTAGGGCGGCAAGAGTGGAACAGGACACCAGGCATAAGGCCGAGCCTTCCACCCTTTACCAAGTATATATGTGCATTAGTTAAACAAGAGATATTGTGATATCCCAAAATATCCATGTTCCAACAAGGAACAAACTTCATCTTCACCTGCAACTAGCAACCCTATAAGAGGGGCTGAGAAAAATCGGGGACACAGCCAAACAACGGGTAGCTAGGAAAGGATGGTTAGAGGCTTGACATGGCAATATGGGAGGCATGATAAACAAGTGGTAGGTAGAGCTAACATAGCGATAGAGCGAGCAACTAGCAAAGCAAAGATAGAACTGATATTGAAGGTATGGTCATCTTGCCTGCAAAGTTCTCAGAGTTTTCGAAAGCTTGATCCTCGTTAGCGTACTCAACAGGTTCCTCGTTCACGTAATCATCTCCCGGCTCTACCCAAAGCAATAACACAAGCAATGGAACCACAATAAATCATGGTGCAATGCACAAGCAACATGAAGCAATACATGGCATGATATGCAAGATGTGATATGCAATGCTTATGCAGGCTCCGGAAGGAAAAATGATGAACAAGGCATCAACTTGGCAAACCAAGTATGCCGCTGGAAAGATGAGGTGATTTCAGTTGAAATCGATATAAAGATCACCGGAATCGGATGCACAGTTTGCAAACGGCAAGCAAAACAAGAATGACACAAATCTGCGATTAACAGCATGATGCTACTTAGCATGCAACAAGAAACTATGTTTCACCACTCCAACATAGCAACAAAGCATATGAAAGTGATGTACAAGAGATGCTTGACAAAAGATGAACACTGAGCTATGGCTAATTCACACATTAACAGGTTCAAACAAGCATGGCAAAAGTGCAAAAGGTATCAACTTCACAGATTTAGTGAAAATACTGGACATGGCATAAACAGCATCAGGTAGCAATGTTGAGAGCAAGCAATCAACATGCCATAGGAACTTATAATAGCAAAACAAGACATGGCATGATTCTACTCAAAGCATAGAACAAAATTCCCTTACTGACCATGAGCCAAAAATGAACAGAAGATATGATGGCACCCATGTAAACATAGCAAGTTTCGTTAACAGATTCAGCAAACAGGGCATGAATGGATGGAGCATAACCATATGTTCAAATCATCCTTACTGAAGTATCTCAAAATATGCATGGATCTCTCTGTAGCATCATGTTTACATGGCATCAAAATAACAACAGAATAGGGACTGAAATCAGCAACATTACGAAGCCTAGTTTGCATGCTGTTCTAGTCACCACATTGATCACAAAAATATATGGCAAGCACCTCTGTAAAGATGGCATGGCATAGTACAAAACACATGTAGAGCTATTTCCCAAAAGATGCACACAATAAATGTAGCAAAAATGACAAATGCCCACAAACTGTTAAGAATCAGAAACTAACATTATATAGCACTCTTGCATCAGAGATTTGGGCATCGAGATGATCTCGAATGAACATAGCCCAATGGAACAAAACGAAGAGCACAACCTGATGAACATTTAGACATATCATGCGCATGAGACAGAGCTACGGATGCAGAGTTATGATGCGATGAACAGGGCTAAATAATGTGGCAGAAAATATGACTTAGAGGATTTCGGGGTCAACCTCTATCCAGATCTGGATCGGGTGCGCGTGGATCGAGGTTCACCGGAGCAACCGCCAGAGTTGGAGAGGAGGAGGCCGGAGGAGGATGGGGACGAGCTAGGCCGGCCGGATCTAGCCGAATCCGGCGGTGGGCGGCGGAGGCGACGAGGCG
>NC_041381.1:175412257-175423363 GCF_002162155.2 Triticum dicoccoides
GCGAGGCGAAGGCCGGCGGCGGGGATGCGGCGACCCGCGGTGGCGCGAGCGCGCGGGGAGGCGGCGGCGGCTGGGCCCGCGGGGGCCGGGAGCGGGCCGAGCGGGCCGGCGGCGGCGGGACGCGGCGGCGTGCCACATGTCGCGGCCTGAATGGCTGGGGCGCGGCGGTAGACATGTCCGGCTCCGCCCGGATGTGTCCGGCGGCGGAGAGGGAGCGGGCTAGGGTTTTGGGGTCCGGAAATTTCGGAGGGAGCTAGGAGACTCTAAATGGGGTGAGGTTTTTGCCCACACGATCATGATCCGACGACGAAGAGCATGGAAGTGACTTAGATGTGTTATTGGGCTGTTTTGGAGGGGTGTTGGGCTGCAACCCAAAAGAGGCCTTTGCGGTTACCCGGTTAACCGTTGGAGTATCAAACGACCTCCAAATGGCACGAAACTTGACAGGCGGTCTACGGTGCTATACCAAGGCCTCTTGGCAAGCCTCGGTCCATTCCGAGAACGTTTAACACCCACTCATGAAGAGAGACAAGAGGGGTGCGCCGATGCATGTGGGAGTGTCGGATTGCAAAACGGACAACGAGGAAAATGCTTGGATGCATGAGACGAACATGTATGCAAATGAGATGCACATGATGACATGATATGAAATGCATGACATGAACAAAATGCAAAATGAAAGACAAAAACCCAACCACGGAGGGAATATCATAACACATAGCTGAAAATGGCAAGAGTTGGAGTTACAAATATGGAAAGTTACATCCGAGGTGTTACAAAGGTACCCGTGGCCATCCGGGTCGATCTGGCGCATTGGGTGAATGAGAATGTGGACGCCCTTGTTAGGGCCTTCACCGCTGATGATGATGACGTGGTCGTGGCTGCCAATGAGGGCGGTGTGGTGAATGATCCAGATGCTGATGACAGCAACGTAGCAGACGATGGCGAGGACAGCGATGCCAGTGATGATTCCTGAGATGCTCCTGACACTACAAAAAAAAGACACATCCGTGACATTTTGGGCCGAACGAATTTTTTTTCTGTCATACATAGGACACTTCTATGACGATAATTGTGACAAAACCCGGTATCATCATAAATGTGGTGGGCTCCTACTTCTATGACAAAAAATCATGATAGAAAATGGGCTTTCCGTCCCGGGCGGGCCGGAGACGCAGCTGCATGACATTGTTTGGGCCGTCCATGACGGAAAAAACCGTGGTAGAAGCGAGGGGGAGGAAAATTTTAGGGAGTTGCCGGTTACGGTGGGAGGTCGGGGGCAGCATGTTTCTCTCGTATGTACGCGCGTGTGTGCGAGGCGTGGGCTCTAACTGAACCCGAGCGAGGCATTGGGCTCTAACTGAACCCAAGCGATTGCACTGCAGGCTACGCGTTACTGAACCCGAGTGATCGATCGATGGCTATTAACTGAACCCGATGGAGCGATTCCTTCGCTAATGCTGCTAACTGAAGCCGATCGATTGGATGAACAGTGAGTGTTGCGGGGGGGTTTGGATGAACATTGGGCAGTGGCGTTGCCTCTGGATGAACAGGAACCCGTGGTGTGGAGGGGTGGATGAATAGTAGATGATGGAGGGGTGGCCGTGGAGGGGTGGTTGAACAGGACCCCGTGGTGTGGAGGGCTGGATGAACAGTAGACGGTGGAGGGGTGCCCGTGGAGGGGTGGTTGAACAGTAGCCGGTGGAGTAGCGCGCGGTGGAGGCTGGATGAACAGGAGCCCGTGGAGGCTGGAGGAGGTCGACGGTAGCCCGTAGAGGCTGGAGGAGGTCGACGGTGGAGATGAACAGTATCCCGTGGAGTCCCGTTTTGCGGTACGCCACACCCCTCCTCCCCCCATTTCGACCGTAGTGCTCCAACACAAGTCCGTTTCGTCCTCTTTGCGGTACGCCACACCCCTCCCAATGAACAGGACCCCCGTTTCGACCGTAGCGCTCCAACACAAGTCCGTTTCGTCCATTTTGCGGTACACACACCCCTCCCGATCAACAGGACCCCCATTTCGACCGCAGGAGGTCCGTTTCCTCCGTTTTGCAGTATGCCAGGCTCCTCCCGATCAACAGGACCCCGTTTCGAACCTGGCCGGTCGAACACAAGGCCGTTTCCTCCGTTGTGCGGTACGCCAGGCCTCGTTTCCATCGCCTATTCCGTCCAAGCCCTCCTGATGAACACGACCACGCATTCCATTCTGACCCAGCCGGTTGGCTCCCCATGAACACAACGGCGACGCTGTTTCTCTGTTCTGACCCAGCCATGTACGTATGCGCGATAAGCGTTAGAGACCCTGCCCGTATGTACGTACGTAGCCGTATTTTCTTTCTTGCACCCTCATCGCTGTACGTACGTGTACATGCTACGTGCGCGCCTCTACTATGACACATGCGCGCCTCTACATCCACCAGTATATATGTACGTACACGTTCGCGATCAGAATGACAACGCTACGTACGCTTCGACCAGGTGGGTCCGAACTGTCAGGCACTTCCTTGCGTGCGAAGATGTAGCTGGTGGGTCCCAGCAGTCAGGGGGGCGAATCGTTTTGTTTTTTTTGCCCGGACGCACTTCCTTGCGTGCGAAGATGTAGCCGGTGGGTCCCAACAGTCAGGGGGCGAATCTTTATTTTTTCCCGGACGCACTTCCTTGCGTGCGAAGGTGTCGCTGGTGGGTCCCAGCGGTCAGCGGCAGGGGGAAACGTTTTTTTCGCGAAGTACAGTGGCCCGTCCGGTGGGTCCCAGCTGTCAGGTGGACGAATCATTATTTTCCGCGTAATAAGGAGGCACTTCCTTGCTACAGCCGTGGACCCAGCTGTCAGCCTCTCCACGTACAGTCCACGTCCGATGGAAGTCGTTCCTTGACCACGTTGACCACGCTGCACCGAGAGCACCAGGGTGGTGGACGACGGCGAGGCCTAGGAAGGGGACGACGGGGAGCCGGGGAAGACGCGGCAGTGGAAGCCCGCGCAGAGGGGAGTACGAGGGTTCACTGATTCGGCTGCGGTGTGAGGATGCCATCGCCGCAGGGCCTGGCCAATGGTGGGAATAGTAGGGGCGGTGAGGCCTCCGCGGTAGCACAGCCGACCACGGGAGGCAGGAGCATGCGGCACGATCGGCGCTGCTTTGGGCGGCTGGAGCAAGAAGACCAGAGGTTGAAGAAGCACTACAGCCGTTGGATGGACATCGTACGGTCACTGGAGCTAGAATCGTTCATATTGACTAAAGTTGACAAAGGCCCCCGTCCTAGTCAACTTAGTAGGCCCACAAGTCAGCCTCCCACCATGGTGGGTCCCAGCTAGCAAGGGGAGTATTCATTTTTTTGTGTGTAATAAGGAGGCACTTCCGGTGGGTCCGAGCTGACAGCGCGGGGGATGTTTTTTTCATGAAATACGCTGGCCCGTCTGGTGGGTCCCAGCAGTCAGGTGGGAAATGTTCTTTTCACGAAATAAGGTGGCCCATCCGGTGGGTCCCTGCTGTCAGATGGAGGAATAATTATTTTGCGTGTAATAAGGAGGCACTTCCTTGCGGTCACCTGGAGCCAGCTGTCAGCCTCTCCATGTACAGTACTCTTCCGATGGAAGTCGGTCGTTGACCACGCCGCGCCGAGAGCACCAAGGCGGTGGTCTGGACGACGGCGAGGCCTAGGAAGGGGATGCCACAGATCCCGAGAAGACGCAGCAGTGGTAGCCCGCGCGGAGAGGAGTACGAGGGTTCACTGGTTTGGCTGCGGCATGAGGCTGCCGTCGCTGCAGAATAACAGGGGGTGTGGGTGAGTAGAGGGATACCCTGGGCCAGCGGTGGGAGTAGTAGGAGGCGGTGAGGCCTCCGCGACATCACAACCGGCCACGAGAGGTAGGAGCACGCGGCACGACCGACGCTGCTTTGGGCGGCTGGAGCAAGAAGACAAGAGGTTGAAGAAGCACTATGGCCGTTGGATGGACATCGTACGGTCACTGGAGCTAGAATCGTTCATATTGACTAAGTTGACAAAGCCCTCCGTCCCCGTCAACTTAGTTGGCCCACAAGTCATCCTCCCACTATGGTGGGTCCCATCTAGCAGGGTGGGTATTCATTTTTTTGTGTGTAATAAGGAGGCACTTCCTTGCGTGCGAAGATATAGCGGGTGGGTCCAACATGTTAGCAGGGGGAACTTTTTTTCGCAAAATACAGAGGCCCTTCCGGTGGGTCCCAGCTGTCAGGTGGACGAATCATTATTTTGCGCGTACAGTCCACGGCCGATGGATGTCGTTCGTTGACCACGTTGACCAGGCCGCGCCGAAAGCACCATGGCGGTGGACGACGACGAGGCCTAGGAAGGGAACGACACGGAGCCGGGGAAGACTCGGCAATGGGTTCCCACGCGGTGGGGAGTATGAGGGTTTACTGGTCCGGCTGTCGTCGCCGGAAAATAACATGAGGTGTGGGTGAGTAGAGGAATGGCCTGGCCAGCAATGAAGTAGGGTGGGGCAGTGCGGCCTGTGCGGCAGCACAGCCGGCCACGGGAGGCGGGAGCAGGCAGTCCCACCGGAGCTGGTTTGGGCGGCTGGAGCAAGAAGATCAGATATTGCAGAAGCAACACGACGGTTGGATTAACATCCAACGGTCACTGCTGCTAGAATCATTTGTGGACTAAGTTGACAAAGCCAAAGTACACGTCAACCTAGTAGACCCGCAAGTCAGCCTCCAAATCTGTCCCAAACAGCATACAGCCCGAAATTTCTAGCCGGATTCAAATTAATTTTAAATCTAAATATACCTTAATTTAAATTCAATGAAATTTTACCCGCACAAAAACAATGAAATTTAAAATATCAAAATCCGAAATAAAACAGTATTTGGGAACTAATTGCCTGTTTGTTGTATTTTTTTTCATTTTACAGCCCATTTATTATTACTTATAACCCATTTATTATTACTTATAGCCCATTTCTTATTACTTATAGCCCATTTCTTATTACTTATAGCCCATTTTCTGGGCCTCCTCGTCTTGAAAGATTTCCGGCCCAGTAGGGCGTAGAAAAGCAAGTAGTCCTATGTTGGTTATTCTACAAAAAACAAAATAGCTGGCTAGCCATTTTTCAGAAAGGAAAAAAACAAACTGGGCTGGTCATGTGCTAAACATATGAAATAAAAGCCTGGGCTAGATGGGCCACGAGTCCCGCACAACCCAGTTGATAACCTTCTCCGTCCTAAAAAAACAAAATTACTGCATGCGCTGCTGGGTCCCTACTGTCATCCTCACCATGTACAGTCATCTCCTTATTCCTCTTAGTGGTTGACCATGTTGACAACACCGAAGGGCGGCGCCGCGGCGAGCGCGGAGGATGATGGTGAGGCCTTAGACGGGAACGAGCAGGAGCCGGGGAAGATCACAGCCAGCCGTGGGAGGCGGGAGCAGGCGGTCCTGCCAGCGTTGGTTTGGCTTTGGCGGCTCGAGGAAGAAGAGACTGAAGAAATGCGACAGACGTTGAATGTCAATCGAACGGTCAAGGTTGGCACAATCATTTTTTGACTAAGCGGACACCAAGTAGCATACTTTTTTATATATAGGAAGAACACTGCGAGGAAAATGCGTTCGTCTGCCGTCCTCCTCACAGGGAACATTCGCCACATAAGTGACTAGCACCCTTGGTTTTCAACCGAGAGGTCTTGGGTTCAAGTCCGAGGAACTCCCAATTTTGTCCTCCTTCCTTCCTCGCAAAAAAGGGAAAGAAAATCAAAGACTTGGGAAGGCGTACAGAACAAGCTAGTGTACCAGTAAAGAGACGTTGCCGAGTTTTAGAAAAAAGAAAGACGTGCTCCTGTAGCTGGTTTGAATCCAAACCTAGACTATGACTATATATGGTGCTATGCTACTCTGCAAGTAATGAAACTGACATATCCAACGTTCGCTTCTCCTCTTCTCTACTTACTCTGCCTAGCATCAGAAGCTCTGGCCGCAGCAACCATGTCCGCTGGCTGCTCGTCCACCTGCTCTTCAGCAGGCAACAACCAGATATGCGCCAAGTCGCCACCCGTACCATCGCATGTGGGTCTCATCACACCCCCGCCAGCACGCGCATCGTAGCCGATTGCTCATCGCAACCCGCTGCCGTTGGTGTGGTGCCACTGCTGCAAATCATGTAGATTCATCTGTCACGTCTCAACCACAATCCGCAACCCTGGCCGAGTCTTCTACAAATGCCCGAATCATGGGGTAATAATATGTTTAAGTGTTGTTCTGCTGCTTTCAGTTGCTGATTTTTTTAATAGTTTGGTTGATGATCTTCCAATTTGATTCGTGCAGAAAAGGGAAGATTCGTGTGATTTGTATTTCTGGGAAGTTGCTGATGTGGGCGAATGCAACTATGCTGATTATTTGGTTAGCCGAGGAATCCCAATACCAGCAGGTTGGGGTGTTGGACAAGTAACTGAAGGAACGGCAAAAGAGGAAGATGCAAAGCAGAATGTTAAAGACGCAGTTCCTCTGATCATGGACAAGCAACAACTGTTGAACGGCCTTGACAGCAATGAGGAGATGAAAGAGCTTGTGAAGATAATGGGCAAAATCGATGTGCTCTGTAGGATGATTGTCTCTTTATTTGCAGTGTATGTAGCACTCGTGATGTATTTAGTGGCTACGACATGAGCACTTTGCTGAAACTAGTAATGAATGAAACCTGTGTAGCAGGCTGGGCGTAGTGTTGTGAACATCTAATGATTTCTATTAACGGAAACACAAATCAGCATACATAACAAGTGATGTTCTCACAGCAAAGTACTAAACAACATGTTCATCAAGTTTCAGTTGTCATAGCAAACACAATTTCACATAGTAGATAAAAAACGTCTTCTGACAGGCAAATACGACAAAAGCAATGTAATCATCATCCGCAGCAGCAGTGTCAACATCTTCGCCATGTGTATTAGTTTGAATCGTAATTCACCACGGTGTCATCTTCTTCTTCTTCCTCAACGTCCTCGAATGTTGGCTTATTCTTGATCAACTCTTGTATGTCCACAACACGACAGGCAATCTTTTCGCCGGCGTCATTGACATGATGGTTCTCAAAGATATTAGGAACATCTGTGTTATCTTGTACATCAGGAGCAGTGTAAGCATCATCTTGTTGTGCAACTTCATTAAACGAATTCCTCTGCTCAAACCATTGCAATACTCTCCAGTCATCGCTACGTGCAAATGTGTCTTCCAAGAAAAATATCTGTGTTGCTTGATTTGCCAAAATAAAAGGCTCGTTTGTCTGGTACGCCGCCTTGACATTGATGGATTTGAAATAATCATTAGCTTTGGGTTTTGCGATCCTGGAAAACAGGTTATACCAACGACAACACAACAGAACCACACACCGATGATCCTCGAAACTGGAGATATACTGCAACTGAACAATGTCTGTTGTGTTAGCATACATTTTAGTTGTCTCTTTGTCATACGTATCAGTTCTCATGATGGCACTGTTTTGTGTCTTCCTGCCTTCGTCTCGTGCAAGGGTGTTGTAGCACACATCTCCAACAACGCAAGATTCATAATGTCTGACCCGAGTATCAGGACCAATTGCTAGTGAGTAAAGGGCATCATCAACTGCCTGCCCATCCTCCCGCATCTTCTTAACCTATGGTTAGAAAATAGACAAGCTGATCATCTTATGTACTCAATATATTAAAAAATCTGACAGTGCACTTCAAAAGCTTACATGGTTCTTGAACCATTTCGCAAATCCTGCCATAACTAGTTTGTCAATGTTTCTTGGATTTTGTGGCAGTAACTCCTCTTTGTACATGCTGCACAACATAGTGATCGCGTCAAACATCTAATATAAGAATGTGCAGCAAGTTTAGTAGATTACGATGTATAAGCTGCAGTACTGCACTTACTTGATATAAGGTAGTATCTCAAGACAGTTATTCAACACATACCAAACCATTTTGTCCAAATCTTTAGGTTTTTCCTCTTGTCAACTCTTCCCTGTAACTCGAACAGAATAATCGAAAACATTGAGCCCGAGATTGTCTTCAGCTACCTCTTTGCTAAGCTGATCAGCTGTTTCAATGTATTTTGAGCAGAATGTCAACGCTTCTGTAGCAATGTAGGCCTCTGCAATGGAACCCTCGGGTCTAGCTCTGTTCCTAACATAGCCCTTGAAAGTGCCTAACCGCCTTTCAATAGGGTACATCCAGCCATACTGTACTGGACCTCTAAGTAGTGCCTCATCAGGTAGATGAACAGCCAAATGCACCATCACATCAAAGAAGGCTGGAGGATATATCTTCTCAAGGTCGCATAGGATAGTTGGTATCTTGTCTCTAAGACGCTCCAAAGCATCTATCCTGATATTTCTACTGCAGAGTTCCCTGAAGAATTGTCCCAACTCTGCAATTGCTTTGTATAAGTCAGGGCGGCCCAATCCTCTAAGGATAACAGGTAAAACCCTTTGAAGTAGGACGTGACAGTCATGAGTTTTCAACCCTTGTACCTTGTTTCCATCTGCACTGACTCTCCTTTCAGGGTTGGAAGCAAATCCATGTGGGAATCTCACACATGACAGGACCTCACAGAATTCTTTTCGTTTTACCTTGTCCAAGACATACACAGCTGGTGCCATACCCCGTGGTTTACCTTCATCTTGCACCTGCAAATCCTTTCTGATACCCAGGTGTGTCAAATCAATCCTAGATTTTAAGGTATCTTTCGTCTTGCCTTCAATGTTAAGAAGTGTGCCGATAATGCTGTCACATATATTTTTCTCAATGTGCATCACATCAAGATTATGCCGCAGATCGAAATCTTTCCAATACTCCAAGTCCCACAAAGTGGACCTGCAGGTAAACAATAATCTCTCTTCTACCGTGCCACGCTTCCTTTTCCCGCTACCATTACCAGGATGGTTTCCTGGTGTAATATGCCTGACCTTCTCTAATTCCACTTGCAACTCATCGGTGGTGAGTCTCTTTGGCGCATCACGGTTTTCATGCTTTGCATTGAACACATGTCTTCGGTATTTCCTAGGATGCGGCTTGTCCTTATCGAGGAAACATCGGTGTCTAATGTAACAGATATTTCTAAGTATTGCGTATGACAGCGTATTCCTGTCACAGCGAACACATGCATTGTAACCATATGTCGTTCGCCCTGAAATAGTGCCCAAAGCCGTATAATCATGGATGCACCAAATTACAACAGCACACAGAAAGAAATCAACTGGTGGGCTGCTATATAGTTTGATTCTTTGGTGCAGACATTTGGAGGCATGTTGTAAGGGATAACAAGCACTGCCCACATGCTATATGTGGAGCTCTGGTGGCCAAATGGGTTAAATCCATCTGAAGCTAAGCCAAGTCTAATGTTTCTCGGGTTAGCAGCAAACTCTTTGTGTTTATCATTGAAGCTTTTCCACTCACTACCATGAGATGGATGGCTCATTACATTCTGATCTCTGTACTCCTGGTTCCTAGAATGCCATAGTACATCCTCTGCTATTTCAGCATCATGAAACAACCACTACAATCTTGGTGTAATTGGAAAATGTCTCAGAACATTATGAGGAACCCTCTTCACAGCATCGCCATCTTTCCATCTTGATGATTTGCATTTCGGGCATTCACTTAAGTTGGCATAATCCTTCCAGAACAGAACACAATTATTCTTACAAACATGGATCATATCATATCCGATTCCAACTGCACGAAGGAAATTCTTCATTTTACTATAGGTGTGTGGCAGCTCGGATGCATCTGGGAAAGATTTGCAGAAAGCAGCCAACATCGCATCGAATGATTTGTTGGTCGTCCGCTCAGATGTCTTCACCTGAAGAAAGGTGACCATAGCTGAGAATACTGACAGCTTATTTCCTGGGGTGACAGCAACGTTGCATTGTTCCAACATGCGGGCCCACCGTTTTTCTTCTGCAAGTGAAAGTTCACGGAATGCACGAGCATTTCGTAGCATTGTTTCAATGTTGGTCAAACTCACTGGCTCCGCCACCACCACCTCCTCCTCCTCTTTCACCTGAGCATCAGGCAGATCAAGATGGTGATCTGCTGCTTCTACGTAGTCAATAAGATTGACGTTCACAGCTTCACCATGATGAACCCACCTAGTATATGTGACCGACATCCCATAGAAGTGTAGGTGATTTTGCACAGTTGACTGGGGTCTTGTAACTGAATTCATACAACTGCTACACGGGCAGAGCACATCTGATTTCGAACCACCGTACTCAGCTCTGATAAAGTTCATGAAGTTTTCAACCCCCTCGACATATGCAGTGGAGAATCTTCGAGCAGAAGTTATCCAAGTCCTACCCATCTATTAGACATAAAAATTATTTCTTCTACTAGATATTACAGGAAAAACATATATGCTTTTTTATGAAGTCAAGAAAAAATACCTAGGTCGATGTCTAAAGCTATGGCAAGATATTTGGACGAGCAGATCTAAGTAATGAAATATATGTAAAGCTAATTCAGCAAACAGATTTGAGTGCCAAATTATGGCAGGCTGTTTCAGCAGTCAATGAGCCCGAGCACACAGCCATCGAACTATCGAAGGCCATCGCAGCAACGAAGATCGAGTATAAAATGGTGGTAGAGCTATTTCACCTAACAGATTGGCTACTAGACCATGGCAATCTATGTCACAATAAATATATGGCAGGATATTTTAGCAACTAATCGGCCTTGGCATGCCATCTCAGCTAAGCAGATTGAGTGCAGAACAGGGCAAGGAAGCTTCTTAAGCAGAGCATATTGACAGTAAACTACTTCGGCAAACAGTGAGATTAACAGCGTCTATCAACTAACATTCAGCGCTACACCGACATGAACGGGGCCTCAGTCTAGAATGCACGTACCGTGGGAGAAGCTGACCGCTGTGCGTCTCCACACGAACGTCGCCAGTGGTGGCGGCGCTGACCGTCGTGCGCCTCCACAAGAACGTAGCCAGAGGTGGCGGTGCGTCTAGAGGACGACAGTCTACGAGAGCATACTGTGGGAGCGAGAGGATCGCCGTGCGTCCCCTCAACGAACCGCGGCGCCGACGTGTCGGCGCGGTGGGGTGGGCGGCTTTGGCGGAGCAAATGGAGTGGAGGGGGGACGGGGG
>NC_041381.1:175423475-175431892 GCF_002162155.2 Triticum dicoccoides
GCATGGCCAGTTTCTCCAAGTGTAGTTCCACATGTCAGTGAAGAGGCAAGCCGAAGCGCGTTCCGTTTGCGTGAGCCGTGTGCAGGACCGAACATGTGTGGGGTGCAATGCGACCGCGACAGGAGTGCTGTGAGTGTACCGCCTTTTTTCCTTTTAAATTAGGTGCTTCGCCCCCTAAAAAAAATGTTGCTTCACGTGATCCATCGATACTACTACTAGTAGTCCGGTAATCCCGACTAAAACGGCGTGGCCCGGTCTTTTCCCATGCGATATGATGGGAGGTTGGCTTAGTTGGGTTTTTTAGATTTGTCTCGGTTCAATAAAAAGCAGAGTTGGTGATGATGGTGTGCCTGTCATCCTGCAATATAGGCCGTCCGATCTATATCTAACGGATAGGAATGAAACTATGACAATTTACCCGCACTCCTCTCCACATTTGCAGATAAGGCTTTCCCTCGTTCATCCTTTTCTCCCACACGATCTTGATCTTCCGTGCACTAGTACTCCTACAATATGTATATTATTGTGTAAGTTCATATACACCGCCGAGATTAATGCAAACACGGCAGATTTTCATTACATTTTGAACTTTTATAAGACAGAAAAATAAAAGAAACCTGACCCTAAACCTATTCTATGGCGGCGACCGACGTCCTCCATCTGCGATCTCTATCTACGGGGGTGGGGTTCAAGACCCGTGAAGTGAAGGTGTGGTCTCCGGCGAGGAAGAGTAGAACACGGGATACGGACCGGCCAGTTGGCACACCATGCCCTGCCGCCTCCCATGCCCTACTCATCCTCGGAGGAGTCCCCGACCTCGGTGGTGCCGGACATTGGACGGCGGCAAGTAGGACACGTGGCTGACGGTGCTCCCGTCGTTGGCCGCCAGCGTGGCCAACGCTTGTGCGGTCGCGTCTGCGTCCGGCTACGCCAATATTGCATCGCGAGAGGCGACTTGAGCGAGGGCGGCGACCTCGAGCTTCAACCCCGAAGACAAGCTCTCCTGCAGAGCGTTCACACTTGCGGTCATGGCGGATGTGGTGTCAGGTAGGAGGATGATGCGCTATGGTGTGGATGTTAGCTGGGCGTTTCCGCTTTAGGTAGCGCATTCCGGTGAGGCCAAGCGTCCGGATGCGTCACTAAGTCGCCGGAGTCGGTTCCTCGGGCACCGAGCCTCTTAACAACGACATACGAACGGACGACATGAATGCGGGCAGCTGGCGCCGGCTGGGAACACACCGCACGATGGTGCGAGGGACGAGGGCTTTGGTGTGCCAGGGTAGTCAGCTGTGGTCCTGGCAACATTGGAGATGCCCTTTGCTCAAATGCGATCCCCACATGTCATTGAAAAAGCAAGACGACCCGGCATGGTCTCTGGTCCAGAGGATGCAGTTGGCCGCGCTACACCACTCCGCGGACGCGTCACGGCGCCCCGTGCATCCGCGACGAGCCGGGTGTTGGGGTGTGTTTGGATTGTGGCCAAAGTGCACCTTACCAAAATTTTGGTCATGACCCAAAGATTGGTCTTTGTTTGGATGGTTGCCATTTCTTTGGCATGCCAATGAACTCTAGCCAACTCTAGTTCATTTTTCTTGCCAATGTCGGCCAAATCATGGGCAACCAATACCTCAACCAAAATTTTGGCTACCCAATGCTTTGATGGGGCAACCTTGGGCACAAACCAAACATACCGTTGGTCGTGCCACAGCACAAACGCCACCATCGGCACACTGAAACCGACCGTGTCTATCGATGATATGAGTGTGTCGCTCACTGCGATCGCCGTGTCCAGAGGCGGTGCTGGAGCTGCGCCCTATTGTTGGCCCCAAAGACCCACATGAAAGGTTATCGGTGGCGTGGAGGTCGTGGGCCAGCTCCTCCATTGGACTAGTCTGCGCTACGTCATCCCGACGGGTCTGCCCCACATGTCGGTTTCCCTGTTTTCCCGTCCATATTCGAGCGTGAGTGCTTCGTGTTGCGCATTAGGCCTTTCACTATGTAGGCCAAGCGAGACAACTTATTGTTTATTTGAGCCGTTCAAGTGTAATCATGTGGCGTTTGCTTATTTCTCATTCCTCTCCAACCCTCTTCTCCATCGACCATGTCGCCCTCCAGCCGGGTCCATCCTCCCGCATGCCTCATTTGAACATTCCGCCGAGTATCATTCGCATGTACCCACCCTAGTCCTCTTTCAATAGATCTCCGGACCCCAAGATGAAATTGAGAGGGAACGAGTGGGGGCACGTGATACCTAAGGCGGATTCAAAATTTTGAACCGGTGATCATAGCATCCGCAAATCATATATAAAGGGTATTCAATGTTCGTTTCATTTTTGAACGTACAATATACTCCCTCCTATCCTTTCTACCTTACATATAAGTTTTATGTGTAGTCAAAGTATCTCTACCATGATAAAAAAGGTATCAACATTCAACAACACCCAATCAATATTGTTAGATTCGTACGTACTCCTAGATTTGTACTCGAGATGGTTTCCAATTTGACTATTGACAAGATTAATAGTACTCCTTTCACATAGGTGAGTAAGTCATCTTAGGCTGTGCACCGTGACCAAGGAGGAGGGGAAAATGAGAGACATTAATGATTATTTTCTAATTAATAGTATTGCATGCAATGAACTAACCACTGCATGTCATGTTTGATAGTCTCAGGTCATTAAAAGGATGCACACCCTCATCTCTTATTGGTTCATATGTCAAGAAACAAGAAACGAGGTAGAAGTTAATGCACCGTGCCTACGTGTTTTGGGATTATTTGGTTTTCGTAAGATGACTTACACAGCTAGACGGAGGGAGTACATGAGATGTATAATGTGAATATTATATCATTGTAAACTCTTTTCACATACGAAATTGACCATATGCTTTGTGTAAGTTGCATGTCATATATTATTACTCTAACATTTGGTCAAAGTTAGCCTCGAAAAACGCATTATACCCTGTATGCTTTGTGTAAGTTGCATGTCATATATTATTACTCTCACATTTGTGTAAGTTGCATGTCATATATTATTACTCTAACATTTGGTGAAAGTAGTATAGTGGAAGTGGATCCTCTGACGTAGGTATCCCTGCCTTACCCTCCCTTTCGATCACTTACTGGCTTACCCCATGCTTGCTAGGCCCCGCATGTCAGTTACTCAATGGGTTTGGCCACGTCAGGGGATCCTCATCCGTAGTATACTCCCTCTGTTTTTATATACTCCACATAAAACGGAGGGAGTAGTGGTATAATAAATGACACGGGCAGGGAGGGGGAGGGACGTCGGTTTGGTCTCAACTGCGGTCCCACAAGCGAGCGAAAACGCAAGACGAAGCGCGTTCCATTCGGTGAGCGACGTGGAGGGTCCAGCGTGTCGGGCTGCAACGCGAACGCGACAAGAGCGATGTACAGTCAAAACCGATTGACTAGTCATCACCGGAACCACTATTCACACCAGAACCTTCGCTACTCGGCCTACGCCAGCCACTGCCCTAAAACCACACCAAATCTCTAGCCCATTCCCGCACCTTTCGATCCCCTAGCCCGCATCAAGCATCCCCTAGTTCGCCGGAAAGCCATGGTGCGCCGCAAGATCACTTACTACAAGATGCTGACGCCGGAGCGCCGCGCAGAAATCGCGGCGGCGGTCGGCACCACAGACCTCCGTTCCCAAGGTCGCTTTGCGGCGGGCCAATCCCCGAGTTCTCTGGAGCCAAGCTACGAGGAGGAGGAAGCCGATCCAATGTTCATTGTGGACATCGGGGCGCAGAAGGCCCTCGATGGGTATGAGACGATGGACGTCGACTTCGTGTCGGTGTCCGAGTCCCCCATGGTGCAGGCGGACCAGCGGTTCAACATGGCGATACTAAAGGAGGACCGGGAGGCAGAGGCTCAACTCAACGCGGAGCGCGCGCATGCAGCTGCCATCGAGGCTCTCCTGCAGGCGGAACCGGATGTCGTGGATGTGAACCAGGCGGCGGAGGCTCAACTTGAGGTGGAGCGCGCGGATGCCGCTGCCATCGAGGCCCTCCTGTAGGCGGAACCGGACGTCCTGGACATGAACCGGGCGGCAGAGGCTCGACTAGACGCAGAGGGCGCGGATGCCACTCTCATCGACGCCCTCCTGCGGGCGGAACCGGAAGTCCTGGACTTGAACCGGGCGGCAGAGGCTCGACTCGACACGGAGCGCGCGGATGCCGCTCTCATCGACACCCTCCTGCAGGCGGAACCAGAAGTCGTGGACTTGAACCGGGCGGCGGAGGCTCGACTCGACGCGGAGCACGCGGATGCCGCTGCCATCGAGGCCCTCCTGTAGGCGGAACCTGACGTCCTCGATTTGAACCGGACTGTGCTCTCGTCCATGCAGAGCGCCCGCACACTCCGCTTGAATGAGTAGCTGGAGGCCGAGGACAACCACGGTGCAGAGACACACGTTAGCAGCGACGGCTAGTTCGCACCGGCAGCCAAAGACGACGAGGCCGTCTCTTTCCGCGAGCAGTGACAATTTTTCTTTATGTTGTTGTTTTTATTATTATGGATCTTTTGCTGTGTAAAAACATACTATTTGTTATGCAAGTCGCCCGAGTCTACCATTTCAGGCGGTTGGATGAATATCCTACGTCTCCTAACCCTTCTTTCCTTCTTCCTCACCTCTTCTTCTTCACCAACAGACCACCGTACAGGCCGTACGGATACTTCGGTTGGATAAACATACTCTATGAATGAAAATTATGTGTCAGCGATAGGATGGCTGAGTTTGGTTTGTTCACATGCGACAACATGTGTCAGTGAGGGTGCGTTCCCTTGGTTGGGTTTGCGGCGTGCAGGAGCGAAGTGTGAGGGTGCGGTGCGACCGCGGCGTGCAGAAGCGACCGTGTGAGGGTGCGGTGCGACCGCGACAGCCGTGCGCAAGTGTACCTCCTTCTCATTTTGAAAACTTTAGGAAAGCTTGGCAAAAATGTGTGGCGAAGTTTGGCAATGCAAGGCCTAGACCCAAACAGGACAAGTACGTACGTACTAGGAGTACTAGTGTTAAAAAAGAAAGGCGGGGTTTTCGTTCGATACAAATCCTCGTTTCACGTGTCAATTAATGCGTTTTTTTTCGAAAGACCAAAGAGCTAACCATCTCACTCCTCATCGCTTGATTAATGCAGCACCATGCAAACGAACCTTCTCACTTCTGCATGCATGCAGGGGATATCAATGTCCTTGGTTGCTAACCCCATCAATTTTGCCTCGATTAGTGTTAGTGGCCCTTTGCAAATTGTAATTTTGATATACTGGCCTTGTGTACAAAAAAATGGAGGTAGTAACTATATTTGAATTCCTTGCCCATTGCGGTGACGTCGACGACTTTTTTTTGTGGTTTGGCGAAGTGCGTTCGACGGAGAACACAATTGAGGGAGACCACGGTAAGTCGTTCACAAGTGCCGCCTGCAAGCCGAGACAACCGCCTTATTTGCATCCAGGAGGTCCTTTACTAGTACTACTACTAGGAGTAATAGTGCGGTGAGATGGTTTCTTGAAGAAGACGATGGAGAAGCGGAGTCAGCGAAGAGTGAAATGATAGTTGCTTCGTCCGTGCTTTGTGATTTGACGCCTCATTGCTTTGTGATTTGTGATAGAAGGGACAGGGGAGTAGACTCTGTGCTCTCTACTATACTACTCCTACATGCGTCCAAACATGGGAGAAAGAGGAGAGATGTTGCATTTTTCTATTCCTTCAATCAATCAATCAGGGAGCTTCGGTTCCATCTTTTTGGCTTTGGCAACGCCGTCCACAATGGTTCCCACGATGCCAAAAGCTATTTTCACATTTGGCTACACATTGTGGATGCCCTTAACCGTACCACTTGGTTTTGCTCATGTGTGCTATCTATACAAATCTCAATTATATTGATCTAAAAAATTATAGAATCAAAGATTTGTAAAAAGGAGGTGATTTTGCCGCGCGGATGGTGGGGGAGGTTTCTTATTTTCGGAGGATGTTGTCCTGGCGGTTTGCTAACATGCGGTCCCATGTGTCAGTGCTTTACCAAGCTGATCCGCGTCCCACATGAGGCAGAACAACGGCAGAAGCAACACGTGGTTAAGTTGAAGAAGATGAGGGAGAAGCGACCAAGCTGATCCGTGTCCCACATGAGGCAGAACAACGGCAGAAGCAACACGTGGTTAAGTTGAAGAAGATGAGGGAGAAGCGGATTCAACAACGAGTTAAATGATGGTTGCTTCGTCCCTCCAACTTCTTTTTTAGCATTATTACTTTGTCCCTCCAACTTAACTGCGGGAAAGGTGCAGCTTTCTGATTTGACGCCTCATTGCTCATTACGACGCCGGCGCCATGACTGGGGTGCTTCTCCCCGGCTGCTCTGCACTGTACTCCGGTATGGCATGTGGACCTGGTAGCTAGATGTCCCACATGTCGGCGAAAGGGACTAGAAGATTTATGAAAGCGAGCGCTTCACTCTTACGACGGAGGAGTAGACGACACGACGGCCCAGTGAATTGTCACTTGTACTGTATAGTACTATAGTTTTGTTGTTTCACATGATCCATCGATACAAACCCGATTAAATAGGAAAGGGCGGGATTTTTCGCGCGTGGTAGATGATACTGGCCATACATTTCAAAGGAAATTTTAATGTATGCAAACTGAATAATTATAAGTAACAATATGATATCTAGTAAAACTAAAAACACATATGATTTATTGTGTTGTGTAGTAGTAGTGTTGTATTGTGTAGTTGTTAGATGTAACATGCGAGAACGTGTAGAGATGTAGTTTTGGAGGGCCTACAGAGAGAAAAGCGTAGTACGGTCACCGAACTTCAGAATAAGCTGATTACGGTCACTATATACGTTTTGCGGTGATTATCCGGTCACTTGCTCACAGTTCAGCATCCGATTGCACTATGTTGACCGGCCAAATAGTCTGCGTGGCGCCATGTTGACTAGTTAAATTGACCATGTTCCTTGTGGGTCCCACCTATCAGTTCGCATAGGGAAAAGGTCAGATAAACACAAATTTACGTAGGCGCGACAAGGCTCCAATCCGTGCGCGGGAATCACCTAGTTGTGTATGTGTCTGTCAGGGCCTGATGTGTGCGCATGCACGTGTAGGTTGAGCACTTGAGCGTGAGAGTGTGTGTTGGTTGTGTGGTGTACTGGTGTGTGCATGCATGCGTGCGTGTGTGTGTGTGAGTGTTGCGTGCATGCGTGGCTGCTTGTGTACGTGTGAGTGTTGCGTGCGTGCGTGGTTGCATGTGTTTGTGTGAGTGATGCGTGGATGGAGTTTGTGTGCATGCGTGCGTGTGTGTATAATCACCACACCAGCTCATGTGTGTTAAAACAGACGGCTCAGCATACCAATACAAGGCCACCTTGTCCGCTGTGCCCGCGGTCATGACTTCGCACCACCGTCAAAATATTTTTTTGTCGTTTGTTTCCATTCTTACTAGCAAGATGCCCGTGCGTTGCACGTAACATCAAGATGCATTTGTATGACTTGTTTATCTTGTGAGAGAAAAGGATGAACGAGGGAAGGCCTTATTTGCAAATGGGGAGAGGTGTGTGGGTACCTTTTTGCAAAACTGCCATAGTTTCTTTCCTATCCGTCAGATATAAATCGGACGGCCTATATTGCAGGATGGCAGGCACACCATCATCACCAACTCTATTTTTTATAAGAGTGTATTTTAAGTATTTTATAATAGTGTAGATGTAGAGTAGATACAAGTCGACAGGTGGGCACGATGTTAGTGAGATAATGTGATGCAACACTAGATCAGGTGCCACGTGGAGCGTTCAACTGGTCAACTAGTCATGTCATGAGCAAATACAAAGTTGTACGGTGAGCCCGTGACTGTATAATAACCACTAAACATAAATGGTGACCGTAATGAGTGGATTATGAAGTCCAATGTATGTATCGTGCTTTCACTTCAAATACAATGATCATCATTGCATATATCATGAGAGAAAGATGAAACATGCGTGAATTTTCTAGGGGCTTACTTTTAGAGGACATGGAGATAGTTTTGTGTGCATACGTGAAAGGGCCGTACAGGGGGGGGGGTATGCGATGGAGAGAGAGATGCTCTTCGTTTCTGTTTATTATGACTAACTTTGTATATAGTTTAAAAATATACAAATTCACAGTGCGGAATAGATATCATTGTGGGCACAATGCAATGCAAATTAGCGTTCATACTCCTCCATATAACTTTGTAATGTTGTATATATGTAGAAACTCTAAAATAATTTTTTGGCCACACTTTAATCAAAAGGAATGTTGTATGCGAAATAAACATGAAGAGAGGGCTTTTTAGATCAATGGGGTACGTGATGTAACATGTGTGAATGTGTAGTTGATGCATTTGGCGGGGCCTAGAGAGGTATGTGTGTGTATTGCGTA
>NC_041381.1:175432313-175460963 GCF_002162155.2 Triticum dicoccoides
GCACGAGAAATGAGGGTGGTCTAGAGAGAGAGACGAATATGACGTCACGACAAGAGATTCCATTCCCTTGAGTGTGTATATGCAAGGGGGGAGGGAATAGAGGCACCAGGAGAATTTTTATGTGTGTGTGGTGTTTGTGTTGGTATGTGTGGGTGTGAGAAGATAATGAGACATGGGGGCAGAGGGATTGTCACCGCGTGAGGTCCGGTGGGTCGAGGTGAGGCCCTTTGTTCGGTTCCGTCCTGCACCACAATGGTCGGCCCATGACACATTTAGGAAGACCCATGGATGACTAATCGTACAAGACAAAGATAGCAGAATTGTGAAGGACTCTGTGTCCACTGACAAAGCCGGCTAGGATTTGTAACCCTAGGTTCTCGGACTCTGGTAACCCCTCTATCTCTGATATTACTATTCATCCAACCTAACTTTAAGGGGCATCCTACAGAATGCTCTGCTAGAATCATACTCGTCGATTAGGAAGAGAGGTGTGAGATAATGCGTGAGAGACAGGTGTAAAGATAATGTGCGTACATGAGACATGTAGGCAGGTCCATGTATATAGAAAGGGTCGATGAGGATTGTGCATGTGTATGTTTGTGAGAGGAAGAGTGCTTGTGAGAAAGGTTAGTGAAAACAGTTGTAAATGGTTACGAGAGGGAGGGAGGGTTATTCTAGAGAATGTGTGCGAGAAAGACACCTCGGGAGAGAGTGTGTGAGCATGTGTGAGAGACCACCGATGGAGAGTGAAACTACACGTTAAAGACTGCTCTACACATTCATTAAAGATATAAATTGTATCCAAACATTAGGATGGGATCATGATATTTGCAATTCGCGTAAGGAGCGGTCATTGATCCATCAAACATCTAGATTCTATCAAATTTGAGCATGTCTATGTTATTATTCGACACAATTGATCCACATAGTTAGTATTTTGAACTCCAGACAATGCATCGCTTTAGCAATCGAATATAAACGTGAGTATAGTTCATGTTGTGTGTGTAAAGCACATTATACATACGAAAGTTACACAATGGACATTTATAAATAGCTACCTATGAACTAGTATAAATTTGAATTCAACCTAAGGTGGTCTAAAAAAAATCGAATTCAACATGAAGTCCATTCAATTATTTGAATTTGATATCACGGCATTTGTAAACCATACCTAAACTATGGGGGTACCAATCTTTGCTCTGATTTTGTACATAATAGCATATGTAGTCGTGTACAAAATAGATTCAAATTTAGCTCCTCCATTCCAAAATAAACGTAGTTATAGGATTTTCAAGTGTCAAAATTCAAAAGGAAGCGAATAATTTAATGAGGTTTTCAAACATACAAGGTCAAATATAACATTGTCTATTTAGGTCAATCCTCATAGTTCAAGAGTACTCTAAACGTGAATGCTTGTGTTTCAAAATTTTGAACGAAGCGCCAAAAGAGCCTCTACTCGCCTGAAACCGCATGAGACCAATGTTTGGTAGTACAAGGAAATTACTTTTCTAATAACTCCGACCTGTGAAACCTACCGGCCCGACGTCCAATGGTCTAAACCGGGGTAGGTCTGTAGCTTCATCTAGACGCCACGCAACCGCCTCCGAAAAACATTCATACACAATGGCCGCCTAAGCACACATGCACGCGGCCGAAATCGCTCCCGCCCACTATTTGGGACACCTGGTATTACCATCCTACCCCCGACCCGCAGTAGGTCCAAAATTTAAGAGGGGGGCAAAGTTTGTACTTTCCCCAAATTTCAAAGAAGCGCGTCCCATCTTCTGTTCAAAAAAGCCAAAAACAAGCGCGTCCCAGACCGAAACATGATTCCGCCCCACCCGTCCGATTCCCCATTCGTACTCCGTGGGCGCCAAAACTACCTCTCCACCAGCCGCGAAACCCTGACGTCCTCCGTCCGCCACCCCATCCCACCCACCAACCGCCGCCCTCCTCCATCACGCTGGAGCCGATACCCCAACGTCGTCGTCCACCGCAACCTCAATCGCAACGCCCTCCACGGCTAGTAGTTGAAGCCGAGGCCGAGCCGTCCGTACCCGAGCCAGTTCAACCACGCCGTCCTGCCTCACCGTTGCCGCTCCAACTTCGCCACCCTCCACCGCACCGGAGTTGTTCCTGCTACGCCGTCCTTCGCCGCCTCGGATCTGCTTCCCCTTCGCTGACATACAGCCACGGCAACACAGTCAACAATTTGGCCATGGGTTCGTCCAAGCCTGCACCCTCTAGAACATCGGTTTCCCCGGTAAAAAGAAGAAGATCGGCGCGACATGTGGAGGTGACCACACCGGCAACCGAAGAAGGTACTCCTCTTCCCTTATTCATGCAAATCTTACGTCTCTGCTTGCACGGTATTCATCCCATAGAAGATACTAGTTGACCGCTTCTTCTTGATACTAGATTTTCCTAGTAACTCGCGATGCACAAGGTTTCTCCTCGTATACTATTTCACCTTAGCTAGAGGTCCGTCCCCCCCTGAATTTCAATTTCTGGCCAGTTGATTCCCAATTAACGGAAGCATTCCCTGGCGTAACAGGCGCTAGTACGACTATTACGCCGGGGAAGCAGCGCCTTGGTGTTTATCTTAGGGGCGTGTGCGCCCTAGAGCTATTGGCATCCGATATGGAGGTCGGCCGAGATTAAAGGGATGGCTTGGGGGCGCTGCCAAGCATGGCAGTGGTGTGAGGTCGTTGGGAGGGTGGGGCGGCGGAGGCACGGGTCTGGGCCGGTGGTTGCTGGCGGTTCGTGAAAGATCGTCAACAGTGACTGGCAGGAGGTAGACGAAGGCCATCTACCCGTTCCTTATAGATCGGACGGTTCATTAAAAAAATCGACTGGCCTATTTATTTTCAATCGACTGTTATCTTAGATATGACCACATGTGGTGGTGTGCTGGAGGAGTACCTGCATTTTTACAAAATCATATGGAGTAGAATCTAATTTTGTTTGCCATGCAATGTTGTAGAGCTATCATATGTCTCCTGTCATTTATTTTTAAGCCACCTGCTAACTGCTACTTTTATAGTGCACTAGTTCTGCACACACTTCACCCATACTCTCACTATCGTGTTTTTATGCAAGGGTATTTCAGACTCTCCTGTCGAAAGAGAAGCAGCAAAGAAAAGAGAGAAGTCGCTCCAGCTTGGTATACGGGTAGGAAAGACACGTTACAACGCTATAACGGGTGCAGTGTCAGCAGATGGAGACGGTAAACGTAGCTCTGTAGTTGATGACCTCGCTCGCAATGAACCACCATCCCAGGTGCTTGCTTTAACTTCGCGGTGTCATATGTGGTTGCATGTTGGTGTCCAGCTTGTATTCGAAAGGCCGAAGTCGGTCTTTATTAAGATAAGGAAAGATATTTTTTACATGAACCACCATCCCGTGAGCACCAGAAGACAAATAGCTAGTCAGGGCACTGGCCGAGCCAGTGACCAGCCCAGCAAAGACAGGCATCACCTGGAAGCCAACTAAAAAGCCGCGAAGGTGGCGAAGCAGCCCACCTCCCACCAGGCTCTCAGGTCCTAGATGATCATGTTCACCACTCCAACCGGATGTCTAGCTTGTATTGCTTCCAATTTGGTTAAATTGCATCTGCTTAGCTTACACATTATACCTTTGAATATGACATGCCTTTCTGTTTTTGGTACATACTAGTACATCTGTGTATTAACCATGTTCTTACATCAAACTAATGTTCTTGTGGATCCCTCATCAATCACTTATGACGGGGCAGGCAGGCAAGGGGACTACTCCTCATTTAAAGAATGCAGCGTTAGCCTCCCGACATGATTCTCAAGAAACAGAAATGCTAGATGAAGATAGTGAATGTAGCTCTGTAGTTGATTACAACATTTCCCCTACACTAGCATTGCAGGTGCTTGCTCTAACTTGGCAGCGTGATATGTGGTTGCATGTTGCATATGGTGTCTAGATTGTAATTCTTCCAATCTGGTTAAACTGCATGTGCTAGTCTGCTTAGCTTATACTCCTGTAAATGTGACATTATACCTGTTAATGTGACATGCCTTCTTGTATTTAGTACATAGTACATCTTTCTATTAAGCATGTCCTTACATAAAACTATTGTTTTTTTGTATCCCGCATCAATCAATATGACGAGACACCTTTAGTATATGCAGTGCGATATTAGTTGCATCTTTCATATGATTTATAGCATGCGCTGCTTCTAATTTGTTGAAATTCCATTTATGATGGGACGCTTTTAACTTGGCAGTCATATTGGCCCTGTTTGGATCATGGGGTTAGAGCTAGTTTGGGTTAGTTGGGGGCTCAAATAACCCAAAAGAATCCAAACAGGTAGGGTTAGAGTGGGTTAGTTTCATCTAACCCAACTATCCCGGTGGAGAGGTGTTTATTTGGGTTAGAGTGGGTTAAAAAATAACTCTAACTCTAACTGTTATAGAGTATCCAAACAGGGACATTGGTTGCATCTTTCATGTGGTGTCTAGCTTGCATTGCTTCTTATTTGCTGGAATGGTTTCTGCTTAGTTTACACAAACAGTTGTGAACATGCCATGCCGTCCTGTTTTTCGTACATATTCCATCCTGGTATCATGTGTTTGCCTTACATCACAGTAGTGATTGTCAGTATCATGCATGAATGAGTTCTGAAGAGAGAATTTTATTGCTTTTTCTTGTCGGTTTTACTTGACAATTCAAAATCAATAAAGCGGAAGGAAGTTAGCAAGGCAGCGGATAAAGGTGCTCCTTCCAAACGGAGGGCCTCTACAGTTTCTACTCCTCCACACCCCCAAGATGATTTCCAAGACAACACATGCATAGACACTCAACAAAGCTGTGTTTATGGTGAGCACGTCTCCCCTAGTGCAGCATCACTGGCGCTCCCTCTAACTTGGCACTGTTATATGTGGTTGCATGTTATGTGTGATGTCTAGCTTGTATTGCTTCTAATTTTGTTGAATTTCATCTGCTTACTTTACACATAATACTTGAATAAGACACGTGTTCCTGTTTCTAGAACATACAATATCTGTCTATCACACCATGTTCTTACATCAAATTACTACTGTTGTGTAACCTGCAACAATCACTTAATCATAAGACATGTTTGACTTCGGAGTGTGATATAGGTTACATCTCATATTCTTTTCTAGCTTGTACTACTAATTTGTTGAAATGGCACTTATGACGAGACAGTTTTAACTTGGTAGAGTCATATTATTTGCATCTTTCATATGGTGTCTAGCTTTCATTGCTTCTAATTTGTTGAAATGCCTTCTCCTTAGTTTACACATCATAAGCTGTGAATATGCAATGCTATGAATATGCAATGGCACTAATGACGAGAGACCTCTAACATGGTAGTGTGATGTTGTTTGCATCTTGCATGTGATCTATTTCTTGTACTGCTTCACATTTGTTTAAACACCATTTATGCTGAGACACTGTTAACTTGGCAGAGCGATATTTGTAGCATCTTTCATATGGTGTCTACCTTCCATTGCATTGCTTCTAATTTGGTGAAATGTCTTCTTCTTAGTTTACACATCATAGTTCTGGTTATCTCTTCCGTCCTGTTTTTCATACATATTACATCCTCCTATCATGTGGTTGTCTAACATCAAAGTTTTATTCGTCTGCATCACGCATCAATTTGTTTTGAAGAACTAAATTTTATTCGTTTTTCTTGTCGGCTTGACTTAACATGGCACAGAGAAAGAGGAAGAAACAGAGAATGGCACGGAATGAGAAGCGGATGAATCCTGCAGATTCTGCTGGTACTGATGGTGCAATAGAAGGTGAAAGTCCAGCGGAAAATTCTACAAACACATCATCCCATGCTACACGAACTGCAAAAAAATCCAAACAGAAACAAATAGCTGCCACCAAACAAGCAGAGACAACCCTAGTTCTTGCAACACCTACCACAGTACTACCAGCTACACGACATACTCGTGCGTCAACTGAGCTAGCAGCATGTTCCCAAGCTCCCTTGCCACCTGACACTACTTCCCAAGCACTCTTGACACAAGACGAGTTGGCAATATCAGATGAACCTTGTGATCTTCAACAACAAGAAGGTATTTGCTGGAGTCAAGTTACAGTTGCATGCTTCTTTATATGTAGTCTCACAGTTTGATGTACACTAACACTTCCTATGTTTGTAGTTGGACTAGCACCTAGGCGCAAGAGGAAACAAACATCAGGGATAATGCTCGATAGGTTAACTAAATCTAGAGGAGGAAGAATGGAGATCCGTTTTGAGCTAGGTTTAAAAAGGCCACGTGATGCTACAGAGTCAGCCAAGTTAGTATCAGAGGCAGCGGTTGCCGTTAGGTGTCATGTACGTATCCTCCCAACATGGATTCAGTACAGGAATGACAAAGACGAAACCCAGTTCAACACCTTCCTCGACCATTTATCTGTAAGTATGGTTATGTATGGAAACTAGTAATATCGTCTTTCTCTGTCCCATACTGTATAGGTTGCTGATAATGAGACTCCCATAATTTTAAACAGATGAGGTTCAAGTTGGATAGCCAAGATGATGCAACCTGACAAGCTTGCACCCATGTTTTCAAGTCTACTCTGCGGCAATATCAGTATAACTTGAGGAAAACTCACTTGGAAGGCAAGGCTAACAGTGAACTTTCCCAAACATCTCCAGTGGAAAATATATCGGATGAAGACTGGAGGGGCCTTGTTAAACACCGGTCTGATCCGAAGTATCATGTACATTATATATGTGATCAGCTCACATGTTGAAGTCCTATTGACGCATGTGCCACACACATCTATCTTCTTGTAGGTGAACTATTCAAAGAACAAGGCCAACCGTACGGAAGTGAAATTCCAATAGACGATAGGATCTCGTAGCTATATTGCACACTGCGAGGCTCTTGTAATTAGCTGCTGTTTCACTCTTTTCGATGTACCATATTATCAGATCTATATTGACTTGTTCGAAATGGAGAGGAAAGCCCGCAAGGACCAAAAAGTACCTGAACCAAATGCTGTGGAAATCTTCAAGGACTGTCACACCAGCAAGAAGAAGGGCATGACTACACCAGTCAAAGCCACTGTTGTAAGTCCTTAATCCTCATGCCTTTTAACTACTACTTACTCTGACTTGTGCCTTGAACTGCATGGTTTGCAGCCAATGTCTATTACTCTTTTCAATTTTATACACAATTGTCTTAGCGTATCATTGCACCTTACAAGGTTTAAAAGGGAGGAGTGATGTTCCTTTGATCTTGACCCATAATCTAGTTCCGTGCTAGACTTGCCCACACAACGTTACAATTGCTTGTTTGTCTGTTCTCAGTTGTTTTGTGATATGAATGATGTCATATTATGCTTACCATATTATAAACTTCGTCTCTTTATCCTTAGCCCTCAATACAATGTAAAGAAATAGACAATACATTAGCGATGGTACATGGTCATATGTTTGGAACCTGGTTTTATTATGTACTTTGCAATAAAATACAACTAACATTTTACATGGGTTCACCAGAATAAGTTTTGTATATAGACCAAAGCTATTTTGTTTGGTTTTGCTGCCTCCTTAATATATTCTGTTCTGGTACTACTAATGTAAAACCTCAACTTTTCAGCGAGCTATGGAAAAAATGGTGGAACCGCCACCTTCTGAAGGTGGCGAGGCAACTATGACCGCAATGTCAGCTCTTGCTGCAGTGGGTCAGTACCTGTCCACTAATAGTGCCAAAAGGATGTTCCTACGTAATACTGGGTTGGTTGTTAAGGCAATATCGTCCAAACTGCCTCATGATCAAGATATGCAAGCTCAAAGCAATGTTGTATCTGCGCTCCAGACACAAGTCCATTCCCTAACAGAGGCCCTTTGTGAAACAAGGAGAAACATTGCTCAATGTTGTCAAGATATGCGTGGTTTTGAAACCAGACTATCAGACATTTGCTATGTTGTTCAAGAGCCTAGGGGAAATGAAGGCGAGGGTTATGGTGTTCCATCAGACAATACAACATGAAAACGTAACAGTCAGGTCAAATGAACTGAGCTTCTGAACTTCTGGTGGTGCATTTATCTGCTAGACTATTAAGTTTTATGCCAACCTTCCTTTTGTTATATAGTTGTAATTTGTTTTGGTGCGATACAAAATTTATTCTTAACGTGCAGCCACCGGCTGAAGAAATTAGCAAGCCATTTTTGTCTAGTGTAGGGTGTTCCCTATATTTGCACTGGTGGCGATCTTTGATGCTGAGTGGATGTAATCTGTGTAGTCGCCTTAATAGCCTAGCGTTAGTTTGGGCCTTATTTATTTCCTAGTCTTCTTTTTCCCTGGTTTGCTAGTGGCCACAACTACCCATGGGCCATATATGGGCCGTAGGATCCATGGGTCTCCTATCGTCCGTCGATAAATGGGCCTGTAATCGGTGGTCCTCGGGCCGTCGATAAATGGGCCTCGGGCCGTCGGATAAATGGGTCTACATGGGCCATAATCGGGCGTAATTGGTATCGGCCCAACACGGTAACGGGCCGTTAACAGGCCGTAGGACTGCAAAAGCTTAATTCTGTCACAGGCATAATGGGTCGTTAATGGGCCAGAATATAGGACGGGCTGGCCAGAAACGGGCCGACTCTTGCCATGGGCCGAATTTGGCCCATTAGGGTAATAGGCCAGTAACGGGCCAACTCTTGCCATGGGCCGAATTTGGCCCATTTGGGGAACATGCCAGTAACGGGCCTACTCTTGCCATGGGCCGAATTTGGCCCATTAGGGGAACATGCCAGTAACGGGCCGCAAGTAATCGAGGGCCGAAAAGGAGCCCAAGAACGTATGAGCCATCAATAGGCCGAAACCTAACACGGGCTGGAAATGGCCCATGTAAATCATGGGTCGTTAACGGGTACAAAGAAAATTACTGTTCATTATGGGCTAGAATCTCCGTGGGCCTGTAAAGGGCAGAAAGATACGAAGGCCTCATATGGGCCGAAAGACGTCGTGGGCTATACATGGGCCGAAAGTGAAATGGGCTGGTGTTATATTCTACGGGCCACATGACGTTGTTGGGACGATTTCCTTTAGTGCCTAACGGGCCGTAAAATGGGCTATTTGCGAAGAGACCGTTAATAGGCTTTTCATGGGCCAGCCTGTTAACTTTTGACCAAGTCAAACGGGCTGGCTTTGTAAGCTAAATGGGCCAGTGGTGGTCCGTGGCACGTGTTGACATATCATAGGCGCCTATCTGACCCACTGACGAGCTGACACGTGTTTCGTCCGGCCAATAAGAATTTTACACGTTTAAATTTCCCATTGGTCGGGGCTTTTAACGGGTTATCGGATCCAAAACCCGACTCAATAGCTTAACGGCGTTCCGTTACGGTGGATGCCACGTGTCGGTCACCCTTGACGAAAGCACTTCTGTGACGCGCGATTTATCATCATGGAAGTGGACACTTTCGTGATGATAATTTTGGTAATGTGATGGAACACTTCTACGATAGCACAGGTATGACTATCTTGATTCTGTCATAAATTTGTCATGGATGTACATGCATGACAAAAAATGCGACCTACTGTGACAAACACGTATCATCACGGAAGTGTATTTTTTTGTAGTGCGAAGATGCATTGGGAGATTTATCCGATTGATCGCACATCATTCCTGCTGTTTATCCTGTGCAGGGAGAGTTCGGGCTTGGCCCTGAAGGTCGTAAGAGCATTTTGGGAGGGGGAGCCCCTCGTGTAAAAACTTGCAGTTAGCGTATTTGTAGACATGATGTCGCATGCATTCTTATGCCGAGCGATTGGCCTCGTGATGAGTCAACTGACTTGTTTACCTTTGACCCGCATGGGTCCTGAGCGAGCCCGCGGGGGGGCGTAGTGTCCCGAGTGCCTCCTGAGCGAGCCCACTGGTCCTGTGACAAGAACCTCCTCATAGGACGTAGTGACAGCAGTCCGGGCTGCGCACATGCCTGGCCCGACCCGACTTGCAAGAGGCTCACGAGGGGAGGCAGCTAATGCTAGCTTTGGACGCAAAGCCGAAACCAGAACACGAGAGATTGCTCGAACGAGACTAAACACCCCTTCCCCGAACATATGCAACTTTCAAGCTCAAATCCAACTTAAATTCAAACCAGGGAAATTAACAACCAAGAGAAAGGCAAAAAAGCAAAAAGGCCGCGTCCAGCACCTAGTCTAGTCTTCGACGTCTTCTCACCAGCGCGGAGCTAAGTGTTGCCACTGGGCGTGGGCGGGAGCCCCCAAGGCCCGAGGGCGGCTCTCCGGAGACTCCGGGGCGTGTACAGCCCCACTCATTATTATGTGAGAGTGTCACGGGGCGGCGAGCTTCACAGGCACTGGGCCTTCTTCACAGGTACCGGCCTTGCTTCATATTGCCAAATGAGGGCCCTGCCTTGCACCACACTCTATTGCCATCGATGACGGCCAGAGACCGAGGACACCGCCGATGGGATAGAGCGGTCGCCAGCGGTTCCCCCGACGACCACAGGTCCTCTGTCGGGGGCAGGCCCTGAGGCACCTCCCCGGCAGAGGGCCTACCTCCTGAGGACGCCTTGCTCCGAGCACCGCGGGGGTGAGGTCGGATCTCGGCCCCTCTCCTGCAGCCCCCGGTGCCCTCCTCCTGAGGGGTAGGAAGCTGCTGGATTGGGGTAGCCAACTGCCGCGGCGACCTATACCTCATGTGACCCATTGTTAGCTTAAGATTGCTCCTGAGGAATTAGCGGTACCCGGTAGTCGCTTCCTTCAGCGCGGTCGACGAGGCTCTCCTGGGACTCCCGAAAGAGCTCAGCTTCCGGCGTCTCTTCCCCCCAGCCTGGGCCGAGGAATGAGCCATGATCTTCTTCCAGCGCGCGCCCTTGATCTACCATGTGGGGCACATACGCTTCTGGGGCCGCCGCCCAGAATGCTTCGTTGTAGTGCCCTGCGTGCCACGTAGTCCTGCTTGAGGTGCCAACTTGGGGGTGGTAGCTTGGCGGCCCGCCGGGACCGTGGGATGCAGTGAATAACCCTTTGCTGGTTGGACGCAGAGCCGACACTGTTGGCAGCCTGGTGCTGATGGCCAGGTTGGCATTGGGGAAGCCTTGGAATCCGTTCAGAGCTGCGCGGGCGCGTATGGGGCCTCCGTGTGGTCCGCCCTGGACCTGACGTGGCAGCTGGGCACAGAAGGGGTGAGCCCCTTAGGCGGCGGAGCCCAGGAGCTCTGCCACCCGCTCCAGTAGCACGTCGTGGCCGCCCTCCAGCAGCCTGCACCGTAGTAGTTCTCGGGCCACCGTGAGCGCGGCCCTTGAGTTCTCCTGCTCCCGCCGGGTGTACGGCGTTGTGGCTGCGGTGTGGCTTGAGGCCCTTGCTGCCGACCGCACCTGTCGCGCCGTGAGAGCTGGTGACGCCTGGCTGTGTCGCCCGCGGCCCGCAGCGCCCTGTGGACCGCGGGCTGCCTGGGGCACAAGGTTGAGGTCGCCCTGGGCAGGAGGCTCGGTGCAGGCAGGCCAGACCGCCCAGGGGTCTGGGTTGCCCGTTGGGTCACCGGACATGGTGATGACGATGCGACGGAATGTGAGGCGGCGGAAGAAAGATTCCGGTGCACCCCTACCTGGCACGCCAAATGTCGGATTTCGGGTTCCGGCAGACCCTTAAGGTTCGAACTCTGGGGTGCACGCGTTGATCACACCTCCTACCTACTCACGTCTCGTCGCCTCGCAAAGGATCTAAACTACACGAAGAACAACACAAGGGACACGAGGTTTATACTAGTTCGGGCCACCATTGTGGTGTAATACCCTACTATAGTTTGTGGTGTGGTGGATTGCCTCAGGGGCTGATGATGAACAATACAATGGAAGAACTGCCTCGCGAGGGGAGGAGCTCTTGTGTTGGTGGTTCTGGCTAAGGTTCGACTGGTCGATCCCCTTGCCTTGAGAGTGGCTAGTCCTATTTATAGAGTGAGGCCCTGGTCCTCTTCCCAAATATTGAGCGGGAAGGGCGCCAACAATTGGCCATTTGAAGGGGATCATCTAGTACACTTATCCTGACTAAAGTTGGTCCTCGCCTGCCAAAGACTCTGACGATGACGCTGGCTTGGGCTCCACGATGACCTCCATCCCGCCGTTCTGCTGGTCTTGGTCTTGTTGCACCAAAATGGTTTCCTTTGCTTGATACCCTTGCCTTCGCTTGCCCCCTTTGCACCAAAGAGGAAACACGGACTTTGCGCGGGCCGGCGCCCGCCTGGCGCCCGCCTGGCTTCGGCCGTCATGGCTTGCGTCACGGGCACCTCGTGAGGTACCCCGCCTTGATCTCTCCGCCTCCTCGCGAGCCAGCCTGATGAGGTTGTGCCTGAGGAAGCTTCCTGTCGTCCGCCCCGCGAGGCTTGGCCCCTCGCGAGGGTCTTGAGCTTGTGTTGACGAAGATGGGCCATACTGGGCCACTCCTTGAGCCACATCGCAGGCCACAGGCAGGCAAGTTTGGGTACGCCCATTCCCAGAACACCGACAGCCACCGACGAGGAGCTCCGGTGGGCGCCCAATGAAATGGCAAGATCGTTTGCACGCGGCCGCCTGCAAGAGGCAGATCAGCATATGAAGAGCTGCGAGGTGGAGAAGGCGGAGTACTGCCTTCGCTCTAGGAAGACGCCGCGCACCAGGGAGCTGCTGGCGAGGAGCTACCGGAATAATGGCCCCAAGAGGGATTATTAGTTTTAGTATTGTTCATTTTCAATTTTATGCATTGTACCTAGTCGTTAAGTATCATCATGTATATTTGATGATATTATATATAGTCTATGATAAACTAATGAACAATTAATATTATATATATATATTATGAATTCCATTTTCTATCTATTTTTGTATACTAATTTGAATCTATCTGTTATCATCCACATATACAGAATGGAAAGCATATGAACACACATTGAAACAAAACACATAAGAACAGAAATCAGAGTACACACATTGAAACAGAGCAATAGTGTGATTGTTGTGAATACATAGTTATCCACGTCGAAACGACTCAACAAAATAAAATGCGTCCATGAGACCATGACCAACAGCCCTTGCCTACGGTAGCTCTTGGCTCAGCCTGAACTCGTGCAGGCATTCGTCCAAGCGGTCGACACGCTCACGGTACATCTGGAGCGCAATGTCGAGCTCCAAGTTGGCTATTTCATCAGAGATAACCACCTCAAGGATGCGACGGCCATGTTCCTCTACTGCGCCCAGGTGGACACCTGGGCCAAGGAGGCGGTCGAGTCTAACGACCAGCGCGTTGGCATTGAGGTGGCCGCGGACAAGGCGAACGGCGCGACCCATGCAAATGGCGCGACGAGTGTCCAATGCAAGTACAATGCGGCTGGCCTCTGGTGCAAGTACGGTGCAGATGGCCTGTGCCCAGTCCTGGCGAGGACTGGGGGTACTGATGGGATGTGTACCCAGCTGCAGCGCCCTATCGACAGCAGGGAAGCACCGATGGATCCGCTCTTGCTGTGCAGCGCCCTGCGCCTCTCGCTCTGTGGCGCTCCAAGGGTCTCGTCGTGTGGCGAGCCGCAGTCTATCGGCACGAAAACGCCTAGCTTGCTCTGCGGTGCGCCAAAGATCATGTTGAGCGGCGAGCTGCAGCGTCTCGGCGCTGACATGCATATCTTGATCCGTGGCGCTGAAGCGCCATACGCCAAGGGTCTGCTCAACCCTAGTGATGACGCGCATCACGGTGTTGTCCATCACATTGCCGGGGAGCGCCGCGGCCTCGATGGGCCGTGCCGCCTTCTGGTTTTCCTCGTCATTGAGGTTGATGGCAGAGGCGTCGCTTTGGTGCGTTGACATGCTTGGAAAAGGTGGATGTGCTACAGGTTGCGCTGGTTTCCTCCGCGCGTTGCACCGTGCCCGGGTTTATGTGCAATATCGCTGGGTGGCGGGAAACAGGTGAGGAAATGGCGGGAAATGGTGGCGTGTTCATAGAATGCCATCAATTAATGGAACATCGAGCTAGCACAAGAAGTAGATGATGATGAGATGAACACGAACCACACTAGGGAACCCGGCGGTGATGAATTCATAAATCACAACTGGTTCTACACTAGCAAGTGTTTGCCCACAACACACATGGCTTATTCCATCACAAACAGGTCGAATGGATCAATTGTATGCCACATATACACATTGTCAAAAAGTAATGCGGTAGACCTTCTTTAACATATGTTGAAAAATAAAATAAAAAATATAAACAAGGACCTCAAGGTTAAATTAGCTCAGGGAATGGGTCATTTTGGTCATTTGACCGAAATGACCCATCCTATCAGTTAATTTAACGTCAACACAACTTCCCATCCAGTCACCCATCTGATGGCTGCTCCAGCCTAAGCACACTTAACTTGAGAGTTCTCTTAGATGAGCTACTGGTGGAACAACTTGTCCTTGCTGATATAGGATGCCTCTTCACATCCTTGTGGCATATCCAGATGACCGCCCATCCCCCAATAGCCAATACATGTTGTGTAGACAGAGCATATCACATACGTCTTTTTAGAAGCAATCGTCTGTGTTATTATCGGTCTTCGCACAAATTTCTGATTATAGACCTGTTTGTCGCGTATCACACACATCTTGTTATATTGAACCATTTCTGTTCTCTTGTCTCAATGCAAACAGTTCATCCGAGTGAACCGCATGCCATTTATCGCGCACACCTTGATCTACCTAACCTTTTCTTTTGTGTTGCCTAATCACAAACAGTGCATCCAAGTGAACCATATGTTGTATATCGCACACACCTTCATCTGGCTGCCCGTTTCTGTTGTTCCTCCTCATCGCAAACAGCTCATTAAACTGAGTCGTATGCCCTGCATCACACACGCAACTAAAATCTGAATCGGGTTTGATGCATCTGTCTTCGCAAATGTTTGCCACCTTTTTTGAAGGTTTTTTTACACTATCGTTTGCGATTATTGCATCACACACAGTTTCATCGAAGGGTCTCTGATCGCAGTGTCGCGTTAGCAGCATCCTGCAGTAGTGAAAGGCATGGTATGATATTATAAAAGAGTCACGCTCGCCTGTGTTTGTTTTCCGAATGATTCCGTGAGGCTTGATCAGACGGAGAGGCACGCGCATAGCTTTCGTATTGCGGAGAGTCATGTTCGTTCTTTAATTGGAGAAACCCGCTAAATGGGTTCACATGTGAACACTCACTGTTTACTCTGTGAGGCACGGAATGGGCTATTCGACACACACACTTGTGTGGTATATTCTTCGCACGGTGCCGAGTCCCAGGAAGGCACGGCGTGGTATCGTTTAGAGTCATGTTAGTTTGTCTTTGTGTTCCTAATGATTCCGTTGAACCGTTCGCAGGGACAGGCACAACCATGAAGCCCGGAGAGGCATGGTTATGCCTTACACAGAGTCACATTTGTGTGTTTATTGCGGAAACCCAACGGTTCGACGGGCGTCTCCTCGTTTTCGAGTGTGAACGTCACATGGTGTCACTCCGGAAACCCATCGGTCCGACGCACATCTCCTCAAGTGACGTTGCTCTGGCTTGTCACCCGAGGAGAAGCTTCGGCTACTTAAGCCGGATTGAGTCTCCAAATCCTAGCTACATCCTCTTCCTTCCTTTGTTCGCCACCAGGCCATCCATTCCTCTTGGTGTTCTCTATCCCGACCATCTCTGCCATGGCTGGGCAGAAGGAGACTACTCCAGTGGGCCGTGTCCAGACGCGGGAGGAGATCCCGGCTGCCGAGCGTACCTCGTCTAGAAGTTCACTCTCCTTCTGCTTCATTCTTTTTTTCTGTTCACGCGCTATAACTAAGTTCCTTAGATAAAAGGAAAAGAAAAAAGGAAAATAAATAGCTACTTCCTGTAGCAGTAGCGCATTTTAGGTGAAACCGCTATAGCTAACTTAGCTATAGCGTGTTTTCCTTTCCAGCGCTACTGCTAGTTCGACTTAACCACGCGCGGGCTCAAAAATTTCCTAAGTCCTTTTCCCCCTCTCCCCTTCTCCCCCAACGTCTATCGGCCCTCCCTCCCTGCAACCGTTCCGCCGAGCCGCCGTCAATCGCCCTGCGCCCAAGCCGCGCACCCCCGGAGCCACCCTCGTCTACTCCTCGCCGCCCCTGCTCCTTCGTCGCCCTGACTCCATCGTCGTCACCAAAGCCGCGTCCCCCTGGAGCCACGCTCGTCTGCTCCTTGCCGCCCTTGCCTCCCTTGACGCCCCTGCCTCCCAGTAACCGTTCCCCCGAGCCAACCTCAACGCCTACCTCTCTGTAAGCCCCACCCCTCCTCTCTAGGTTAATTAACTTAGGTGAATTTATTTATGAACCCTAGGAATTAGCAGTTGTGGTACTAGTAGATGTTAATTACATTAACTTAGATTAATTAGGTTTGGGCAGTAGACCGGCATCATATAACAAGACCCTATGAATTAAATTAATCAGGTGAATTAGGTTAGGGTAGTAGTAGTACTAGTAGATGTTAAATAGATGTTTTTAGTTAGGGAAGTAGGGTTTTACTAGGTTAATTAGGGAAGTTAAATGAATGACCTAAATGAATGAAATTAGTAGTTAACTGAATTTTTAGGACAAATTTGTATATGCTTAAGTACTTAACTAAATATTATTTTTAGGACAAACTTGTATATGCTAGTAGTTAACTAAATATTTTATAGGGTTGTATATATAGTTGCTTAAGTACTTATATAGTTGTTCTACACCCAATGTATGCTTAAGTAGTTGTATAATTCCTAGTGTTCATCAATGGGTGCTTAAGTAGTTGTAGATGCTTAAGTAGCTAACTAGGGTTCATCTAATTAATTAGTACTTGTAGATGCTTAAGTACTAGGGTAGTAGGGTTAGGGCAGTAGGACATAATTTGAATTGAGTTCTGGGGTTCATAATTTGAAATTTGTGTAGATTTTCTTGAAGTGTGAAACATTGAAGTGGTCATGATATATGAAAATTCCTCGACTGTGGCCAAGTGGCCTTTTGTTGCTTCGAGGGAATGAAGCTGAGTGGCCTATGTTTTGCCGGAATGTTGATTTATTTCTGTTCTGACAAATTTTAGGTGCTTGATTTGTCCACTTTTTAGCAAAGGTCATGCCAAAAAATTTCGTGAATTTCAGGACGACTTGTGCTACAAACTAGCACATATCAAGTGCCCGGGATTTCTGCATCAATGTTCCTGCAAAACATAGGCCATTTTTATGTCATTATTCTATTTATTAGGTCTAGAATTAATTGACTAGATTTAATCATAGGAAACATGGCTAGCAACAATGAAGGACATTGTTCTGGTAATTGCGACGATGTCTACCTGGTGGCAGACGAATATTTGAACCCTGCCAACGTTCAACGGTTGTTGTTGCTGGGCCCACCTATCACATCCGAGACCGACAGCGAGACCAGTGCCGAGACTGGCGTTGAGACCTAGACCGACACCGAGACCGGCACCGAGGCCGACAATGAGACCGACACCGGGACTAGCAAAGCCATAGAACAGAAACCGAAGAGGAGATCTCGACGCCCAAACCAGACAAATAATGAAGCCGAAGGAACAATTGTTCCACAGCCGGTCGATCCCCCCTCACGTCTTCAAGGTTTCCTGACCAGTGTCAAACTGGGCCATGAGAATTTGGCTCCTCCAGTACTAGGGGGAGATGACGACGAGACCCTGCGGTGGCTTGGGGATTGCAAGACGTGGGTCCTGTTGTGGCCAAAGAGTCTGCTTTGTCTGGAGGCGGTCGGGAGCACACCCACAACCACACAGCCTCTGCAAGGTATGAACATCAGGACCCCACCTACCCAATTAGTGTCACCTATCGTGCTGGGTGATAGCGGACGGGGTGAGGAAGAGGCTCCATTAGTCGCTGATGACATCGCCATAGATGAGAATAAGGATGACGATGACACTCAACAGTATCTCAATACTAGCACCATTGATGACGGAGGATTGGTGGCTCAACAGTATGAGTACTCAGGGTTTGAGCGTCTTGAGTTAGTGCTTGAATTGCCGCCTCCGGAGCCTGAACGTATTATAGACGACCTTCCACCAAAAAAGCATCGAAAGAGAGCGAGGAAAGGCAACAATAAAGCTACTACTATGATCCAGCCGCCTCCGCAACCTCGGGTTCAAGACCGTATACCTGTCCGCGGTGCGGCAAAATACCATATCCCCAGTGAACCAATCCTACATAAGGCATTGGTAGAGGCCATATACTGCGATCTAAGGAGACTTCATGACAATGTGCTGCGGAGAGAGAAAAGCCTAATCACCTCAGAAAGCCCTGGATACCCACTCTACGTGGTTAGCGTGCCGCGGCAAATGTTGTACGTCGACTCATCCCCGCAGAGAAGTTCTTCCTTCGATTCGATTACATCTTTGACATTTTTCACTTGAAGAAGCTAGATTTTTAAGTTTGTCCGCCTTAATGCCTTGTACATGAACTACATCATCGGGATTGAACAGATACCTTATATCTGTGTCCCTGACCCGTACTCCATGCACGAGGGCTTCTTGGCAGTCTGCGCAAAGCACTGTGAATATGCGAGGGACTACATCGTTGATTTCATGGTCGCCAATAAGGACAAGGAGACGATTCTCGTGCCTTATCATCCCCTGTATGTCATCTGCACGGATATCCTTCCTTCGATTTCAATCATTCATTTGCATGGTGGAAGCTAATTAATTTGAGGTGTACTTATTTTGCGCAGCCATGGGCGCGCCGTCCTCATCATCCTTTACCCCCGATACTCCCATGCTCTTTACTTTGACTTGTCGAAGAACATGAACAAAAAGGATTACACCCACATCAAGTTTGTTCTCGACAGTGCTATCTTTTTCTACGGCGTATGGGGTGGAGAGATCAAGACCAAGAAGAAAAGGAATGGTAGGCCCGCCTTCAGCCATAAGACCGACTTCTATTGCATCCAGAAACCGAGTGATACTCTTAGTGATGGATTTTATGTCGTACACCACATGCTGGAGTACAGAGGGGATCAGCAGAACCTTCACATGTCACCTACATTCGGGGATACCCATATTCTGTAATGGGAAAAGAACGTAGGAGATATCGAGGATCATCGGCTTTGAGCTGAGTTCTATCACATCCAGCGTGAACTTGTCCAAATCATCATTAAGGAGGTCCTTGAAAAAATAGGGATGTTCTACGAGGAAGGGCAAATGTCGCAGGAAGATGTCCGAACATGCGTAGCCGCTCAGTGTCTTAACCTGAAGCCTTTCACTAAGCTCAGGGACTATCTCCCTGACTTAGATTGATCACACGACATGTTCGAGTGATTGTCGATATATGACAATGTGTCCGTTTAGTCCATACTTTCTGTATGACAAAACTTTGAGTTACGCATGACGAAAAATTATTTGTGATGTAATTAAATCTTCCTCCTCGATTAGAGAAGATCACTCTAGTTAGGGCATTTTGGGTACGATGAACTTTGTTATTTATGCTTATGATATGTTGCTTCTATTTTTGCCAAGTCTGTCTCTTTCTGTTGCCCAACTATATATGTTGCATATAATCGACTCATGTGAGGAGTATCACCTCAGAAAATGGGTATACGAAGCCTAATCACCGCATGTGCATAGATCATCAATGGCAAAGAAGTGCTACACGAGGAGTATACGATGAGTGGACGGAGTGTCAGGCCCATGTGTACCGGTTTCTGTTTTCCGAGCGACAGCCAATAGTTAGTTTAGGTTCACGCTAGTGTGAGACAGGGATACGAACTCATGTACTGCATAGTTTCGCTCTCACTCATAGTGATAGATCTTCTCACGTATATCATTGTTTAGATGGATGATGATGTAGTTGCAAGAACTTGTATCACTATTTTCGAGATGATGACGAGAGACCACTTTGTGTGGGATGATGATTATGATGATGACATGATTTGATTCTATGATTACATTTGTATGTGTATGACATGCTAAAGATTATTGTATAAAGATTGTTCAAATACAAAACAAATATGTAGAAAAAAACAAAAACTAATAAAACTAATAGTAGCGAGGGGAGTAGAGTTAGCAACAGCGCGCCCTAGATAAAAGCACTGCAGATATTAGCAGTAGCGCATTGCGCTCAAGCTCGCTGCTGCTAGCCATGTATAGCAGTAGCGTGGTCACCACGCTCTACTAATACATGTTAGCTGTAGCGCCATATCAGTAGCACGGTGCCCCATGCTACTAATACACCTAATAGGCGTGCTACTGCTAGCCTTTTCCCTAGTAGTGTGAGCGGGGCGGCGATGGGAGGTGCTACGAGGCCTCGTGGTGACGCGGAGGCCTTACGGGCTGGCGATGGTTCAAATCAGCTAACTCATCTTGGAGGCAAACAAACTGTTAGCTCCATCTTAATTACTCTCAATAAGCTGATCCATCAGATTAGATGCCTTGGTTTCAAGGCCAATGGTTGACAAAACGTCTGCGCAGCTGCTGGAGATCATCTACGGGTGGCAGAAGGTCTACGAGAAAATAAGTGAAGATTTGAAGAAGGCAAATGCCAAGATCGTAGAAATTATGGGTCAGAACAAGAATCTCCTTGAAGAGCATGTCCGGTTGTTGGAGGAATCCGTGGCGGCTGTGAAGCAACATAATGAGTATATGAAGGTCGTGGAGGCTATGAAGAAGCACATTGAAGAACTATGCGTGGAGCAAACCAGCAAGAAGGTCGGTGGGGACTAAGTATACAACAACGTGCCTGGCTGTTGTGTGCATCTGGGGTTGTTAAGCAGTGGTCTGCCGTTTCTTACCTTGTCTTAAGAAATTTCGTTCTCAGTTACTTTGTTAACAAAATGTATTTTGGTTTCCAGTATCATTATAATTAGGCATTGTTAGTGGAGTACAGTGGATTGAAGTTTTTTTTTCATTTTGTAATATCATTTCATGCGTTTATTGCGAAAACAAAACGGAATGGGTTCAGATGTTAATGGCTTGTGTACTCATGAAGATATTTATTTTGGTTTTAGACGCAGTTTTTAAAAGCACAAGACGTGAAGTCTCTACAGCCACAGTTGTAAACCAAGTATGGTAATCGCTTGTGTACTCATGAAGGCGTGTACGTTCGTGGCTTTTCTATGTTGAAGTCTTTCAGGTCACAGGCACGGGCGTGAATCTCACAAAGTCATGGTTTTTTTTTATATAGAGTCACGTTTCCTTGTATTTGTGTTCCAAATGATTCTGTTGAGTCGTTCAGAAGTAGAGGCACAGACGTGAATCCTATGGGGGCATGGTTTGGTCTTACGCAGAGTCATGTTTGTATGTTTATTACGGAAACAAAGCAGGACGACTTTAGATGTTAACACTAAATGTTTACTTTGTGAGGCAGGGATGGCCGATTCGAGAGACACGGTGTTAAAAAGCGTAAGTTCCTTGTTTCTAAAAGTCACGGTTCGGTACTGAGTTGCGCCACGCTTCTTTTTTTATGTTGCCTATATTGTTTCATAAAGGCATGGACGATCGTCGATTACGTATATTATTCGCATGGTCGAGAGACGTTGTTTTTAGAAGGACGGGCGTGAAGTGTCACAGTTGCTTGTATTTGTGTCCCAAATCATTCGATTAACTCGTTCAGAAGTAGAGGCACGGACGTGAATCCTATGGGGGCATGGTTTGGTCTTACACAGAGTCACATTCGTATGTTTATTACAGAAACAAAGCAGGGTGGGTTTAGATGTTAACACTAACTGTTTACTTTGTGAGGCACGGGATGGGCGATTCAAGAGACGCGGTGTTTAAAAGCGTAAGTTCCTTGTATTTAAAAGCCACGATTCTGTACTGAGTTGCGTCACGCTTATTTTTTGATGTTGCGTATATTGTTCGATAAAGGCATGGACGATCGTCGCTCGCGTATATTATTCGCACAGTCAAGAGATGCTGTTTTTATAAGCACGAAGAAGTGTCTACAACCACGGTTCTGCACCAAGTAGCGTCATGACTTGTGCACTCACGATGGCGTGGACGTTCGTTGTTGTCTGTGTTTCAGTGTTAAGGGTCACAGGCACAGGCGTGAAGTGCTCAAAGGCATGGTGTGGTATTATAAAGAGTCACGCTCGCCTGTTTACTCTGTGAGGCACGGAATGGCCTATCCGAGAGACACTGGTGTGGTATATTCTTTGCACGGTCATGAGTCCCAGAAAGGCACAACATGATATTGTGTAGAGTCACATTAGTTTGTCTCCGGGTTCCAAATGATTCTGTTGAACCATTCGCAAGGACAAGCACAACCGTGAAGCCCGGAGAGGCATGGTTATGCCTTACATAGAGTCACATTCGTGTTTTTATTGTGGAAACGCAATGGTTCGACGGGCGTCTCCTCATATTCGTTTGTGAACACCACGTGGCGTCGCTCCGGAAACCCAATGGTCTGACGGGCGTCTCCTCTGGTGACGCCGCTCTGGAGAGGTCGAGGTATTCAATAGAGTTAGTGAGAATACGAGGTGTCTCCTCCGGCGGGCATGTGAGTGCCACATGCGGGCGCTGCGGAAGCCAAAAGTACCAACGAGCATCTCATCCGGTAGCAAAGTGAATGCCGCATGGCACCATTCCGGCTCCTCGCCCGAGGTCAAGGACCAATTATTTAAGCCGAGCAGCGTCCGCCACCACTAGACATCATCTTGCTTCTCCCTCTTTTCGCTGGCAACCCTAGGAAATCACCCATCTTCCTCGTTTTTCTTGTGACCGCCCCCGCCATGGTTCTCCACAAGAAAACTACTTACGCCATGCTTACTCCCGAGCACCGCTTCCAGAGGTAGGACGACATCTGTTCCAGGCGATCCGCTTGGGTCGCAGCAGGCCTGTCTCTGGACTCGGCCGAGCTGGAGGAGATTGGGGAGGTGGAGGAAGGGGAGGCGGATTCATCAGCAAATGCAGTGAGTTGATCCAGTGGGTGGAGATGTGGTGGATCTCGTGGTGGAGGAAGAGGAGGGGGATGACGAGGAGGGGGTGATGAGGAGGGGGCTGACGAGGATGATGAGGAGGGGGATGACATAGATGACGATGCGGAGTTCTATCTCAGTGAGGCGGCCTTCATGGCGGAGCAGACCGCTATCCTGCAGTCCATCCAAGATGAGGCGTATGTGGAGTCCAACCGGCGGTTCCTCCGGGAAGAACAGGCGAAGACCGATGCGGTCTTCGATGAGCTGGATGTAGAGCAGGAGGTGGGGGCCGACGATGTCGATCTTAGAATGGAAATAGTGTACATCTCCGACGACGGGGAGTAGTGTAGTTTTGTTCGTAGATGTTTGCTTTGCATGGTTTGTATGGTTTCCTTGTTTTGTATGCCTGTAACGGTTGAACTATAAAATGTTTGAATGCAGACAGTTACGTTTACATGTCAAGCAATCGTGTTTTGTTCTTAAATTATATTTCCCCGTCCCAAAATAAATGTCTCAACTTTGTACTAACTTTTTACCAATAAGGATAATTCACATTGTCCTGGTTAGTACAATGTTGAGCCATTTAATTTGGGGCGGAAGGCGTATGTTTTATTACAAATTGCAGTTTCAAGTACCATATTTGAGACGGGAGGAGTATGTTTTATTACATTGTATTGTCTCAACTAGGGAACATATTTGATTCTAGAGATTTCAAGATGGTTTCGAATTCTTTTAACGATAATTTGACAAGACAAGAGGCATAATGCTAAGAGATGCACTCAACAACATGCGCAAAAAGCCATAGATGTGCTTCTAAGAAGCACATGCCTGCATGGTTTCACAAAAAATGGGATTGGACATTTATCCGGGGCATTCCGGATTTTACAAGTGTAGGAGGAATTGTTTTTCACTTATATGTTCTGTGGCAGAGGCACGACTATTACTTCTGTGTACAAGGAATGAACGTCGCAGGCACATGACGTGAGGACTGACAATACACATTCGTTACTATTTTTCCAGAATGATTTTCAATTAACTGTGAGGCGCATGAATGAGCCGACGAAACAGGCACGGTCATGTCTGAAATAGAGGCAAGGTGGTCCCTCGGGTATTCTGAAAGTATCGGCTATACGTTTCACTATTACAAGCACGGTAGTTATTCTTGTAGAAGCACGGACATGAAGGATGGAGCCTATACCTATGCGATAGTCACGCCCCATATTAAGAAGGAAGCAAAACTTCATAGACCCGATACGTCGGAACCCAGGCGTAAGGCACGGTCCTGCCTCTTCGTTTTTGCTGACGTCACATTTAGTGTCAGCAGGCTGGACGTAAGGCTCCGTTTCAGAAGCACAAGAGGGGCGGCCGTGCTCCTCTTTTTCTGATGTTTTTGTTTTCAGCAACTTTGTTAATATATTATGCATGAGAGAGGTATGGTTTTACCTGAGGTACATGCACGCAAGTGAAGGACTGGAGGCAGGGATGCGATTCAAAGGGAGGTACAAACGCGAAGGCTCGTGCTGGATGCACGTGAAGTTGTGCCTTTGTTTTCAAGAAGCTTTCATTGACAAGTTTTCATTGTGGGGGGCACGGCCTAAGACCTCCATGTGTTTTCAAAGGCATTCGGCCTCATTAATGAAATTATCAGTGACAAGGTGAAGCTCCGGGTTGACGTCGAGAATGTTGCATAAACGAACGCGAAGCCAAGTTACGCATAGTCCCCTAAGGAGTGGAGGCACAGATGTGCCTCTGTGGTCTTTAAGTAGTTGGGGCATGGTTGTACGTGTCAATGACGGACAACTATGCCTCTGCTTTTTGTCGTGTTTTTCGCTGAGGGGCATGGGCGTGAAGCACGATTCTCAAAGGAGAAGAAGCACATAACTACTTCTGTATTCAAAATGTTTTCCAAAGTGTTCCATTCTGTAATTCTTTGTTAATAATGAATGTTTTTAATACTGTGTGTGCAATTCTTTGTTAGAACATTTTGCACTGCATTTAAGAATATTCTGTAATTGTTGTCCCTACAATTCCACACTGCATCCACAAAGATAGTAGTGCACCACATGCTCGTCCTTTTTGTGGACTACTGTGTGTACCGGCTCCGTGCGTTATGCTAATCGTATACTATATGTACTGTGTTTATATTTTTCAATGCACTGCAATATATCCTACTGATAGATAACTGCAACATTGCACTAGAAAGAAACTTGTTCAAAAGATATGTAAACTGCAAGCAAACTACAAGGTTATCTGCGACACAAGCAAACCTAAATTTATAACAAGCAGACTGCAATCTTGAGAGAAAGAAAATCAAATGAGAAATCTAGAATGGCACGAGCAATCTTCTAGATAGTTTCTTGGCCGAGACCACCTGCTTTAGTAGTCGTAGTTGCCCCAGGACCTAGCGCGCTTCCTGGACGGCTCCTTCTCGGCGGAGCCCTTCTTGTATGATGGTGAGGCGGCTCCATATATTGTACGCAGCATAAGCGTCCTTTGTCGCATACTCAATGTGCCTCATGGACTGGGGCATGCACGCCCAGCATCTGACCTCTGTGTTGGTCAGCTTCTTCTTCATGTCGTTGTAGTAGTCTTCGATGAGGATGCCTGAGACGTCCCCAAGGGAGTCAAGAGGCTTGGTAGTTGTATGCACCCTCCATTCCTTCTAGATGGCGACGAAGTGGGCAATCTCCAGTCCGACATGCCCGAGCATGTCTATGTCACCGTCGATGGAGAAGCCACCAAACGTGTACCTAGGGTCGGCGGGGAAGTTTTCAAACTTGGTGTAGTTCTTGTTGGCGGCGCTCAGTTGGAAGAGCAGCACCGGATGATTCTTGCTGACGGAGAGCTGGACGAGGGTGGGTTTCTAATTCGCGCCATCGTCGTTGGTGTAATCCACATTAACTCCAACGATCTTGTGGCGCTCAAAATGGAGGTGTCGCTCGTACTGCTTGATGGTGGTCGCTGCCTTGTGCAAGTCGTTGGTGTGGATCATGTGGAACTTGGTGTTGCCGTAGGCCTGCACCTCCTTGAATTCCTTGACGAATCCCATGGCCTGGAGCAGTTCTTTCTCCTCCAACCTGGTATTTTGCGGGGGAACAATGAGTGGGAGCGCAATGGTGATTTCTGTTGTTTTTGGGTGACAAGACCACGACAGAAGTCTAAATTTAAGGGCGGGGTAGCGGCAAAGGATTGCACAATCTCCCTATCGATGCGGTTGTGCACATTGTGGGTTTTGGATCATGGTTCCATCTCCATGTCGATGCGGTTGTGCACATCCTAGGTTTTTGATCGTGCTTTTTTTTAAATTGAGCGGTCTTGTTTTTAACAAGTGGTGTATCTCCAAATGGGCATTGTTTTGGTACATGGTAGGCGATTGAAAGAACCTGATTCAGTTGCTGAACAACATTATAGATGTAGCCACACTTCTTAGTAGAACATGGCGCACTGCTTTGCTACTCTAGAATGAGGACCTCCGGCGCCCAACAACTCAGGGAGAAGATCATTGTCTTGCATAATTTGATTGCAACACTATCAAATGTCAATTTTTACAATTTATCTCGTGAGGCATGTAGGGACAACATGTAGAGGCATGCGTCTCTAACAAAGAGAAGCATGCTTGAAGTGGCTGCTTTAACTCTTAGAGACACGGGCGTGAAGTATCCATGTGGCAATTGTTTTCAGTGATATGTTCACTGGAGGAGCATTGTTGTGTTTTTCTAGAGGCACTGTTGTGCGTCTGTGTTGCAACTTACGCTATGATATGGAAAGAAATGACGAGAAGCAATGAGAGACACGGACATGAAGCTGCGGGTGTACTTAAGCAACGAGAGGCGCAACTAGAAGCACATGTACGACACTACGTCTGGCACGGACGTGAAGCTATGTGATGGCACATAAGTGAATCCGTGCCCATGTTCTGTCAAATGTTTTAAGGGACGCATTGCACTTTGAAAGGTGCCATTTCAGCAGCATAAGAAGCCACGTCCGTGCATCTGTATTTGAAATATTTTCTCTGACTTGTTCACTCGTAGAGGCATGGACGTCTATTTTAAGATTCACTTTGTAAAAGTACGGATGTTTAAGGTAATAGAGCCACATGGAAATGCACTGGTTTTTTAGGAGATGGTGCACTACCCTGTATTGGACAGGAGAACTGCTGTGCGGTAGAGAGAGGGGTATGTTTGATCTCATTGCAACAAACTGCTTGGCATCCCGGTATTCTGTGGAGAACCATAGTGAAAATATGTATACAACTGATGTGGGGAGCTAGGAACATCACTAAATTATGCAGTAATATACTTCACCACAACCATTCATTCTCCATTATTAGTCAGCAAATCCTTTTATTATCATCACAGATAAATAAAGTAACCCATGTCAGTGTTTCACCTTTTTTGATCGAGAATTCTCACCACCGCCCTCTTGGACATAATTATATGCTCAGTTATATACCATGAAATAACTAAATAACAAAACTGGGATGTACATCCTGTTCAAAAACCAGACATACATTACTGAACTTTGATATAGGAACTATAGTCACCAGCAACACTCTATCAGGAAAGGTCATTGATTATCAGCCGCAATAGCTTCATGTTTCCCAAAGTTGGCCACTGCTTTTCAATTGTGATCGGGACAATTGAACCAACCCTTAGCTGAGCTTCTCGGGAAAAATCTAAAAAACCGGTCACCTCCACTCTGCCGTCGGTTTGTATGGAGTATGTCGTGCTCATGTCTATTGCATCATACACCTCTGTTAAGCCGATTGCACTGTTTTGAGGAAGATATCCAAGGTCCAGCTTTAGAAGTCTCACAACAACAGACAGGTTTCTCTGCAGATTGTACTGATATTATCAGATAAAATCAATGTACAAGGACATAAAACATCGAAAATAGCAAACAAAACCATTGGAGCGGATCAAAACAAATATTGAATGACTAACAAGATGACCATTTATGACATTAGTGACATTTAGACGCTGCACAAAGGGTATGGTGGGGAATTCGTCAGCCTCAAACACAAAGTATATCATCTGTCGAAATTGTCTGTATGAGAGGTTTATGCCTCGATGTAACGCCCCGGATCCGATGCGCCAGGTGTCTGCCAGTTATTCGTCTTGTTGCCATGTCATTTGCTTGCATGTTGCATTTTGCCATGTCATCATCTGCATTTCATCCGTATGTTTTTCAAAACTTGCATCCGTTCGAGTTCTCCCGGTTCTCTCCGTTGTCCGTTCGGAGTCCGGACCTCTCGCGCGCGCCCATCGCCCCTCTCAGACCTTGTTTTCATGTGCGGGTGTTAAACGTTCTCGGAATGGACCGAGGCTGGCCAAGCGGCCTTGGTATAGCACCGGTAGACCGCCTGTCAAGTTTCGTGCCATTTGGAGGTTGTTTGATACTCCAACGGTTAACCGCGTAGCCCAAAACCCCCCTTTCTCTTTGCAGCCCAACACCCTTCAAAAGTGGCCCAAAACCCAGCAAAATCCCCTCCATGCTCTCGGTCGTTCGATCACGATCGTGTGGCCAAAAACCGCTCCTCATTTGGACTCTCCTAGCTCCCAGAATCTATAAATTAGCCCCTGCCCCAAAATTCGCGGATGAATTCTTCCCCTAACCCTAGCCTCTCTCCCTCTCAGCCGCCGGACGCGTCCGCATCGCGCCGGACATGTCCGCCGCCGCGCCCCGTCCACTCCGGAGCTGCCATGTGTCGCCGCCGCCTCCACCCACCGCGCCAGCCACCGCGGCCCGCCCGGGCCCGGGGCTAGCCTGCC